>NC_142931.1:69516497-69541497 GCF_046866305.1 Octopus bimaculoides | reverse complement strand
ATACATCATACACACATATCTGTGCGTATGCAACCACATTTATGTATATGTGTATGTATATATATTGTGTGTATGCGTACATATGTATTTCCATACACACACACATTCACACATATGTATTATGTATATATATATTTGTGTATGTGTGTGTATGTATTTATATATGTCTGTTCGCATGCACACGCATACGCACACAAACACACATATCGATAAACAGAAATAATAGCATACATTCGGACAAACCGCAATAGTGAAAATGAACGTAATATAGGGAATTAAATGAAATACAAAGAGTAATTCACTTTCTTTTCTTTTGACTGCTAATGGTCTTACTGAGAACATCATTTACATATTCCAGCAAATATGCACTTTCTTTTCTGATGGTAAGTGAAATTATTCTATATTTTATTTGCTTTTAGTGTACTAAACTCTGGATTGCGACAAGTCACAGAAACTTTATAATGTAAATTATCTGCAATTTTATTTTATTTTTACATTACACGCACTTCCAAATAAGATTTTACTTAAGTTATCTGTATAAAAGTTTGTATTTATTCCTTTTATCATTGACAAGCTAGGATTTATCTTCTTGACAATGTTTTCAATTTTTTTTATTAACCTGTCAAATGGGAGAATTCTCCAGGAATTTAGTTTTGGAATAACAAGTGATCATTTTAAATTGAAAGCGAAACATGTATATCGCCTATAAAAAAAAAATACTTGAAACAGCCAATTTGGTAAACTTAGGTAGCTATTATGGTATTCAAAATATTTAATACCTTATGATTATGTCTGTGCACAAGTGGTGAGGAATCCAATAAATCGTATGGTTTCCATGCAGTGTATCTTATGCATACTATAGCAAATAGACTGAGTCGTAATAGCAACGGATAAAACGTTTTGTAGTAATTGTTCCAGCTCTCTGAGTTCAAAATCCTCAGAGATCAACTTTGCCTTTTTAATTCTCTATGATTGCGTCTGTGCAAAAGTGGCACAAGTGTTGTGGAATCCTATAAATTATACCTTCTCATGCAGTGTATTTTATGTGCATCTTATGCATAAGATTGCGAATAAGTAGAGTCGTGATATTATTGGATAAAACTTTTTGCGGTATTTGTTCCAACTCAATTATTCTCTAAGTTCAAATCATACGAAGGTTATCTTTGTTTTTCATTCCTTCGGTGTTGATGAGTAAACTATCTTTGAAGTGCTTGTATTGCTCTCTCTCTCTCTCTCTCTCTCTCTCTCTCTCTCTCTCTCTCTCTCCTACACACACAAGCTGTGACATTCTGACGTACTGCTGTAGGATGGATAAAAGGGTGTCTTTAACTGCTCGAGAATACAGCTGCGCTTTTAACCATCAACCAAAACCTGTTACATACTGATACTAAGTCATACTTGATAGCGGTCAACTTGACGCCTTCATTAGTATCTAATGCATGCCAACCAGATTGAACGCATTCAATCTTTTTCAAACTTTAGCTAAAGAAAGAGAGTAATATAGCAACGGTTCTCACCCTCCCCATCATAATTAACTGGTATGATAGGCCTGCAGAAATTCTGTGTCCCTTTACACTTGTGCTGGAGGTTGACTTATCCACCTTTCCCCACCCAACATGGGCTGGGTTTAAATATAAAGCTTGTTAGCTTTTGAAATTTTACATTGGTTTACTTCCTACTTTAGTGAGTCCTACACACTCTCTCTCTCTCTCTCTCTCTCTCTCTCTCTCCTCTCTTTCTTTCTCCTCTCTTTTTCTCCTCTCTTTCTCTCTTTCTCTCTTTCTTTCTTTCATTCTTTCTTTCTTTCTCTCTCTTTCTCTTTCTCTCTCTCTCTCTCTCTCTCTCTCACACACACACACACACACATGCTCACATAAACATTATTTTGAAACGCCATTTTGGCTTTTGTTTGTTGGTTAAATATTAGTTCAATATTTAACCGTAATTGGTACAGAATATAATCTCGATTAAAGTTATCCTACGCACCATGTTGCATTGTCTAGGATCAATGAAAGATTTGATTTCAAATATGTCGGATAGTGAAATACTCTTTAATTAGAGTGGATTCCATTTTTTTTTTTAGTTGTCATCAGGTTTTATTTTTGTTGTTGCATAAGCCATGATTGAGATTTTCTCCAATGCGCCTGCATTTCAACCGTGGTCATCTCGTCTTTCTTTTTATACATGCTGTAACTAAAACTACATTAAATGTCTTAAATTTCTAAACAGTTGGTATGATTTTGCAATTTTCTTGCAAGTCGAGCGACTACGTAGAAGCATATCAATTAGTTCATTTCTTTGATGTACATTCAGTTTATGAAACATATTAATTATTTTTGGACTAGGTGTAGCATCCAGCTAGGCAAAATGCTTAGTGGCATTTTGTCTGTCTTTACATTCTGAGTTCAAATTCTGTCAAGGTCGACTTTGCTTTTCATCCTTTCCATCCAGGGTCGGTAAAATGAGTACCAGTGAACACTGAGGTCCATGTAATTGGCTTATACTGTTCCTTGAATTTGCTGGCCTTGTGTCAAAATTTCAAACCAATATTGTCACATTCATACTTTTCTCTAAAAGAAAATTTGAACAACTGACATATAGAACGGAAGTGAACGCTTTACTTCTGTTGGCACAATAAAAGTTCGTAGATAAAAATAAATTGCAGTGAGTTGATTTACAGAGAAAAATTAAAATCTGATGTTTTAGATATCTGTCCATATTTGGTGAGACGGAGAAGAGTGAGGGGAGAAAAAAGCATCGAAGAACCTAGCACTTGGTGTGAAAATGCGAATGACAGCACTTTTACGCTCTATTGTCAAGATGTTTATTTGTTTTCCTTCACTGCAGAGAAGGGCAGATCATTCGAATTATTAATCTTTCACACTTCACAGCAAACTTAAGCTTATTGTCTTTGAAGTTTTATAGAATGACTTTAGCTGACAGAGGCTACCACCAATATTTAAAGATTCCAGATCTTTTCTAATAATGGAAACCCCTGGTCCTCTTTTGTTTATATAACAATTGACGTAACTCTATTGAACAAGAACAAAAACTTTATGAAACCTATCGATACGAGTGTATATGCACCAAACATTAACATTGATGTGAACAAAGAAATTAAAAGAAAAACAAATCACATCTAATCAATTATTTGTATGATGTTACATATAGTTAGCAATAAGTGGTGCCATGATGATATAATTATGTTTGTCTTCAAATATCGATTTCTAACATAGGCAGAAGGTCAAAACTGTTTTGAGAAAGGGGTGGGTCCCTGTCGATTATATCGACCCCAGTACTTGTCTGGTTATTATTTTTTATCGACTACGGAAGGACGAAAAGCAAAGTCGAACTGAATGAAATAAACATATTTCTAATTGATATATATATATATATATATATATTTATTAATCCTACAATTTAATGATTTACAATATCCTTTGTAGTTTTTATCTTTCTATTGAAAAAAGATAAAACTGTCTTATAATTCAGATTTACACCTTTATTCTTGTATTTCTTTGCCTGAAATAATTTTAGCGGACGATATGGATCCCATTATTTTGAGAAACTGTCAATATCGAGCATTTTATTTTTGTCTAGTGGAGGAAAAAAAAAGGTTTAAGCCAATGTATTGAGAGGAACCTGAGACAGAACATCATATTACCTGATGTTTTGCCATTAATATTAGAATCAACTCGAAAATTTTCTTTGTTTAATTCTCATCCCATTCTCATGTACTATACACTCAGTGTTCTCTCTCTCTCCCCCCTCTCTCTCTCTCCCAGTCTCCCTCTCTCCCTCTTGATATTTATAAGAGCTTTATTTATAACATGAAAGAAATTAGAAAGCAAGCCTAAAAACTACTATTCATTCTATCAGAGATGGAAGAATCAAACAAAAATGCATTGTGGTATTTGGTCCCGTTTTCTCTCAGGTGTACTTTTCCATTTCACATTCTGAGTAGATAAAATAAGTTCCAGGTGAAGTACTGCAAAAGCTAAAATCGAATAAAATTCTTGTGAGATGCCTCGGTATTACATTCCAAAATTGAAATCACTAAAACTATATGCTGTATATCATGAACTCCACATGTCTAGATGGGTTCGGTGTTTCAGTCTTAAAGGATAATCACGTCATAGCCAACAATTCGGGAAATATTTCGCGGAAGTAATTTTGTTAGAGCCCTAAATAATCCTTTTGATTATAGTCACAAGGCCTGAAATTTTGGAAGAGGAAACTAGTCGATTATATTGACTTCAGTGCTCAACTGGTACTTTTTTGATTGATCTTAAAAGGATAGAAGGCAAAGTTGATCTCAACAGAATTTGAACTCAGAACGTAAAGATGAAAGAAATACCGCGAAGCATTTTGTCAGGCGTATTACCGATTCTGCCAGCTCACCAACTTAGTGACGTAAAGGATATAAACACATGAATGTGAAGAAACAGCATAAGATTTAACCGAAGATGCACGATGCGCAAATTATTTCATTAACAAAAATAAAAACGTGTCAGGTTTGAACATTTCTCCCGTACAGAAAATTTGAGAAGGATCTGATTTGAGTTTCGTCCCTTATCCTGATTATTAACTGTGTACACCTCATTTTGTTTTATAAGTTTGCCAAAAAGGGTAACATTAGTAAATTTGCTTGATAATCAGTGCTTACACTAGATACTAGTTCAATTAAATACTAAATAATAAGCTAAGCACTGTTCTATCAGATACGCATATAGATGTACAGAAACAGTACAAATTTAACTGAGCTATGCAATACGTAAATGAGTATACCGACAACTGTGAATCTTGTACTTTTTCTGTTCATCTACATATTAATCTCCCAATTCAGGCGCTTAGAGTTTAGAGTGATATCTAATTAAATTAGCTACTACTGAAATCATTAATATTTGGCAAGCTGGTATTTCCAATTAGCTACTGCTCCTCTGTTTGGTGGACTAACAAACCTATTAGTCTCTACGGGTAGAATGAGCTAAAACTTGTATCGGATCATTCATTCTTTGTCTATCCATGGAGAAAAAACGCGAAAAAGAGACACGTATTTATACTTGCCTGTATAAATATTCTTTTACGTTTTACGCAGCTCTAGTTCAATTCTGAACTGTTTCTGTATATTTATATGATTATCTGTTGAGTGCATAGTGTAACATTTAATTAGATTAAATATTATGGATGGCAAATTGGCAGAGTTGTTATAGCCATGGGTAAAATACATCGCAGTATCTGTTCCGCTTCTCTGAGTTCAAATCCCGCCAAGGTTAGTTTAGCATTTCATTATTATGGAGTGATAACGTAAAAATTAAATATTGACATCGATTCTTCAGTCTCTCTCTTTCATCTCTCTCTCTCTCTCTCGAAATTGACTGCGTTGTGCTCCGCGTCCATTTCTCTAGAAAGGAAAATATGCTGGGCGACGGCCGACTGTAGAAAAGCTGATATGCTTCTGAAACTGTCCAAAGAAGGCTCTATATGCAGCACAGCATGGAAGAGAAATTAAGAAGAACTAATATCATAATAATAATGTAAAAGTAAATAAAAGTTGTTGCTGAAATCGATTTTTCTTTCTCTATTAGTTGGAGATTTTTACCACAGTGATCGAAATAAAACACATTAAACGGTCAATACCCAACGGAAAATCTGATAAATGGAGAAACTTTAAACTCTAAGGCAGATTAGTCTGAGAATAATGAGACTGAAAATGTATTTAAGTGTAAAGATACATTTTTGACGACATCGTGGAAGGTAAGTTTAAATATAAAATATTCGTTTGTATTCTCTGGCGAGTGAAAATATTTTACTAAGCAGTACTATTCTGAATTTAACCATAAATAAATATGAATATATTGAAACATAAATATTATCGATTATTCATGCGATTGCTATAACAGAAAACATAATAAAAACACATGCTCTTATTGTGTTGAGCCCAACAGCTAGTTTTATTTCCCAACAGAGACAAATTCACTTCAATTATGCCACTAATAACTTTGGAAAAGACGTAGGCATTATATAATTTTCCTTCCTTTTCTCAAAAATTGAGAATTTGAATTTAGTGACACAATATGACAATCATTATTATTATTATTTTTTTAATTCTGAAACACTATTATATATATTACTTATAATTTCTCACACTGGAAATTTCAATTAGTAATAGAATTTAACTGGAACTTATTTTATCACCTCCAGACTTTGATGAAAAATACACCCACGTCAGATACGATAGGAATTCAATATATATATATATATATATATATATATACACTTATATATATATATATATATATATATATATATATATATATATATATATATATATATATATATATATATATATATATATATATATATATATTATATATATATATATATATATATATATATATATATATATATATATATATATATATATATATATATATATATATATATTTATATATATATATATATATATATGTATATATATATATATATATATATATATATATATATATATATACATTTATATATATATATATATATATATATATATATATATATATATATATATATATATATATATATATATATATATATATATATATATATATATATATATACACGATACTAATTAGAATAAATAGGGTAATTTAAACTGTCTGCTATAGTTGTCCTCTTTACTGCCTTATACACCTACAATAATGACTTGTTAAAGCAAAAATCTACAGAGAAAAACATTGTAAAAAGTTCGGCAGTCTACCGCAATGTCGGTTGTTGTTTATTCCAAGATCATTCAGCCCCAAGTCATCCAGCAGACTTTCGATCAAGCGATCTCTACCTATAGCTATCAACTAGCTTCGTTTCTAACTTTCATTTTCTCTGACACACTATAAACATCCTTGGTCTATTTCTCTCCCCCAAAATTTAACCTCTGTTAAACCAATACCGTCTTCTGCAGCTATATGTGCCCGACAATTGTTTTTATGTGCCTAACGAGCCGCCATGGATATATTGTAAGCAGTACTCCGCGGAGAAAAGCTTCGCATTTTCAGATCGTTTTGTATCCAGCACTACACTTTACATACTAAAGAAATTTTCTAAACGAATATTTTATACTTTTCTAGTTCCACTACCTTATAATATACACGCCTAGTGCTAAAATAGGTAAAACACTCCACCGTAAACTCTTTAATTTCTCTTTTTATCTTCTCTCCCCTGTCCTTTTCTAACCTTCTCTCTCCCACTCTCTCTCTCTCTCTCTCTCTCTCTCTCTCTCTCTCTCTCTCGATATATCCTGTCCTTTGAAAGCAGAGTAAAGCTCATCTTACTTCCAAGAATGCCACACTCACGGATCTTGCCAACTACAGTCCTGTCACACTTCGAATACTGCAATGATTAACAAAAATATTTTCCCACCTCTCTTCAGTGATCGCGAGTACGGTTTCCGTAAAGGTAGAGCTACCGGAGATCTATTCATCTACGTCATTCACCAGTGATATTTTATTATCGACACTTTAATGAAAGTTGCTCTGAACATCAGAAAAGTTTCTTGGGCAAACTGTCCACCAATGAGCTCCATCTATCTATCGTCAGTGGTTTTCTGTCAGATTACACCTTCACAAAGTGTGTTAATGAAATTCTCTGAGACTCATACATTAACAACTCTAGCAGATCTCAGGGTTGTGTTTTCTCACCGCACCTTTCACTTCAAGATCAATAACATACTTGCATCAGTTCTATGAGGATAAAGCCATCTTCCTTTCTCTTTAATTTTCCGTCTAATCCCAAACCAACCTGTATTAAGTTTGTACTAATAACTTTAACAGAGATCTCCTTAGCATCCTCCAGCGTGGGTTTGTTTATCGCCTCTTCTTTAAAAGCACAAAACTTATTTACTACCCATATCAAAGAAACATTATCGCCCTAAATAGGAATAACACGACGCTAGAACACGCAAAGCAGCGTTAGACCTAGGCTACGCTATCACTGAAGATCATTCTTGAGAGAACGCATATTGTCATCGTTAATAAGACTACTTCAGAAACAGAAAAATACTTTATCTTTCAAGATCTCTCTCTACAAATCTTAGGTGAAACACACAATAGAGTACTTCTCTAGGACAATGCGGTCGTTATACACACAGATGCCCTAGTTAAATCCAAAGAAATGCCACTTGATTAGTTGGTGTGAAGGCACTCTCCTACACGCTCTAACGCCTGATCTACGGATGTGCTGTAAATTTCTGACTTTTACTACTGTTATTGCAAAGATATCTGCTCCTCGAAGTTGGATTTCTCATGCTATCTCTATTCACGCACTCTAGACTCATTAAGTTATCACGTATATTGTTTCTCATAGGCCCCGTGCTAACTTCTATGCCTAATCATCTTCCTTCCTGTATTCTCACAAGACTTTCCTCTTCCTCCTTACACATGTCTTTCCGGCAGCTTAATACTTGCAACTATTCAAGAGGAGCATTAGCTTCTTCGAACTTATCTCTATTGGTGTAACTGCGGAGATTATAGGCACAATCCTTTAATACTAATTAATCCAACGTAAAATATTCATGTTATCTAATATTTGTTTCCAATGATTTTTATGTCCTTTTCTTAAAGTTTTAAATGATTTAATATCAATTGATAGGGTTTGGCAGAAAAAGAAACGCACTTAATTATTTCATGTTTAGATAATAATCGTAAGGAATTTCTTAGCTGCTCTTTTTTTATCTGTAGAGAATACAGTTTCAAGAATTTTCCCGTGAGAATATATTTAGTATTTCTGAAAACAAAAATATCTTACATTTCAAAGTTGAACTGAGTGCACAAACTTATGAGTAAATTTGATTCTAACGTAGAATCGCAAGACATCTTCGATAAAAGAAACCAAATATCCTGTTAATTAAATTGTAAATAAATTATGGAATGTTTACAGAATATTCACAGTATTAATATACGCGAAAAATATCTGTTGAGCATCAAAGCATATTTCAAGTATTAATCAGGGTTTAGGCTTTCCTAACTATTACTAATGATCCTTGGTATTCTTATTTTTAAATAATGTAGTTTGATCATTTCACTTTATTATCGTATCCAATTACTTACTATACTTAATTTTAATATGTTTGAGAAACCCAAAAAAAATTCAGGGAAGATTTTCTACAACAGAAAAGTACGTTTATTGGTGATGAACATAACTGTGTAAAAGTATGTTATCAGTTAAAGTGCTGAACCTCTCTTTCTCAGCACTGAATGTAAAATATTAAATAAATTCACAACAATCGTTTTCTTTTATTATAAGGACTCTTTACGCCAACTAGATTGGCAATATATCAACGTCATAATGCTCCTACTCATTGTAACCAAATCGGTCAAAACGTATCGCAAAGAAAATTAAAAGGCGTCTTCATTATTGTCTGGAGATTTGCCAGACATGAATTTATGGCAAATCATAATGTCAAAACGGAATTCAAGAACCTTTAAAAGCAGCAAAATTTTATTTGTTGCTGTTCAGGAAAGATGGTACAAATTAGAACCTGAATTACTGCAAATTTATTCCGACAGTGTAATTAAAAGAAAATGAAAACTACAAGAGAGTACACCAGAAACGTTGATTAACACATTTCCGTTATCATCTCTAGGAATAAAATGTGATTGCAATGTTTTGGTTTAAACAGAAGGAATTTTTTTTTAAGTCAGAAAGTTTGAAGTGGTTTCATTTCGTAATAGTTGTTGTTATTGTTTACATTAAGCCATGCCCCGATCAAGCTGATCTGTTATCAAATGCACTCTTGCTTCAACCATCTTTCTTACTTTTTTCTGATACGGTGCTTGTTTACTCGCTGGGTCTGCAGGCGAGCGCGTGGTGTGATCGCTCGTTTCTTAACTGCTTCGTGTAGTCATTTTTGGAGAGAGAGAGAGAGAGAGAGAGAGAGAGAGAGAGAAAGAATATGAGAGAACGGGAGACCGACTGGCAGGCGGGTTGAGAGTGGACAAAGAGAGAAGTGAAATGAAATTCAGTGTTTGGCTGGTATATTATTTATCATCCCCGAAAGAATGAAGGGTGAAGTTAGCTTCGGCTTATGGCATTCCGGCGATATAAGGACTTTGACAATTTGCTACAAATTTCAAATAAAACATATCTCAGACTCTAGACTCGATTATCCAGTATTCTCTTTATAAAAAGTTCGTAGGGTATGGTTTGATGATAATTTGGGTTGTTATTTGTAGATGTTGCTCTCGTGGTTGTTGATGCTATTTCAACGTGAAAAAAATGCATCAGTAACTTATTAATGCTGTTTATGTCTTTGTTGTCAGAGCTTTTTTTATTGTTCGTTTCTGTTGCTGTTTTGGCCACTGCTATTGTTACAGCTGCTACTGATGCTGACGTTACTACTACTACTACTACTACTACTAATACTACTACTACTACTACTACTACTACTACCACCACCACCAAAAACACCACCACCACCACCACCACCACCAACGCCACCAACACCACCACCACCACCACCAACGCCACCAACACCACCACCCACCGCCACTACTACTACTACTACTACTACTACTACTACTACTACTACTACTGCTGCTACTACTACTACTACTACTACTACAGCCGGTACCGTCACCGCAGCCGTCGCTGCTGCTGCTACCATAGCACCTGGGACTCGAATCAACAATGTCATTGCGATCGCGCTACTTTCTAGAAATAATCTACAAGTGCGAGAATTAAACCACTTCTGTGATAAGTTTTTCTTCTCAAAGATGACAAATATAAAATGTTATCATATATCTTTGGAAAAGTTAAGGAAGAAAAAGTATAAAGAAAACAATGCATTCATGAATTGCTTGAAAACATTTCGACAGGACAATAGAAAGTGACATTACGTTGAATGAAGTGCGTCTAAAATCACAGATTTGCTTTGGGGTTATATGAGAATGAATGTGAAGTACTTTTAGATTTCCACGTATAACAATACTATACATAAACAACAAATAATTTAAACGCAAGCTGCTGTTTTCAGTTGGAGGATAGAGAAGACAGAAATAAAGAAAAATGATATATTTTTAAAATTTGAAATAAATGAAATATAATTAAATTTAAAGCTTAATGAATATTCGACAATAAATGATATATAAATTCAATTTTTTTTTAGAGCATCAATTAAAATAAATCGCTGTAGTCGACTCTAGTACGAATTTCGATGTATGACCACCGGGAATCCTGCCCATTGAATTAGCGTGCAATGTGACTGAGTATTCCACAGACACTGTAAGAAAGGTAAGTCATTGAATCACATGTAATATCCATTTGATGGAGTTTTTTTTACACCGTTTCTGTTTACCCATTTCACACACAATGCAAGGTGTGACACAAGACTGAACTAAATGCATTTCTCAAAGATTCCACTCAATGAGATCAGTCGGTCTTGATTCACAATTGTCTGTTTTTAAGTACACCCTTTTACTTTACGTATCTTTAGAGCTAAGTGTGGTTCTGTTGTTCCTTGCAATAAAGTTTCTATAGTCGTGTTAAGAATTCAGTCTCTGGAATGCTCTTTGTAAATTCTTTTGTTTTAGCTCAAATTTTTGTATTGCATGCGTGTTTAGTGCTAGATGTACTTGTGGCTTTTGTGAAATTTGTCGGAGGAATAACTATTTCTGTTGAATATTTATATTCTTTGTTAACTGCACGTAACATTTGTTTTTAATAAAGTTCGAAACTACTCGTAGCTGCGTATCTTGCTGCTGGTGGGATGGGAGTCAAATGATTAACCAAGGCTACACATTCTATATTTCATTTCAAGTGTACGGCTATCTGTTATTCTGTCAAAAGATTTCACTTGGAGGAAGTAATTTTATTGTTCACTTTTCTTTTCTCTCTTGAATATTCTAATTTAGCACATTGAAACTAGCTTACTGCATGTATTTTTCGAGGTAAATTCGTTTCTTTTAGGTTCGCCATAATCCATCGGTAACATTTCTTTTGTGTTAGTCCTTTAATTCTAGCATACTGTATGTATTGACCTTTGTTGACCCCCTATACACATACACATATGCAAGTGGGTCTGAAACACAGGCTCGCTTTTTCAGAGGAGGTATCAGTAACATCTCTAAACCAGAAAGGTTCCTTCTAGTCAAGCACGCAAAAGCGATTGTCGTGACAGGGAGAGAGAAAGAGAAAGAGAGGAGGGAGGAGAGGGAAGGAGAGAGAGTGAGAAAGAAAGAGATAAGGAAGGAGAGAGAGAGAGAAAAGTGGAAAGGGAGAGAGAGAGAGAAAGAAAGAGAGAAACATTATAATTGTATTATCTGTTCAATTGTGATTATATGTCAGAGTTCATATTAGAAAGGATTAAGAACTATTTGTAATTCATTTAATGTTTCCACTATTTTATTGTCAGTGTTCTTCGACTTGGTTGCATTGCCTCATTTCAAAGTCAATCTGGTAAATTTGTGAAGTTTAACCTCAACATTGCTGTCACATCTAAAAAGGTTTGAGCAAACGAATATTTTAACACTGTTGTCAAGTAGAGAGTTCCAATATCGCTTTATTTATCAGTCCTTGGTCTTTACAACCATCATGAGCTCTTGCTGCACTCATTTTACATTTTAATTGAAGACGGTTTCTATCAGTGTGTCAGCATAATCTTGATGAGAGTCAGTGTCCAGGCCGTATTCTTGTTTCTTTTTGGTAGGGATGTCTCCCAATACCCATATTTTCTTCCCAAATATTTCTACTTTTTCTTGATCTGGTAGATATTCTATTTCAATTGTTATGGTATTTAATTCACCGGAGAATTTTTGGTTATATTCTCGAAATATTTTATTTTCTTTGAGTTGTTTGATTCTCTTCTCAAATTTCTGTGTCCTCATCGATTTAGTTTTCACCTGCTGAATTAATATTTCTTTTGTGATTTATAACGTTGTTCATCTTGAATTTTAAGATGTCTGTGTTCGTGAGAGCAATATCAATATTCAAATGATTTATTTCAATTAATAGTGAGCTATGGTGTAATATCGGATACTAATGGTGCAGAATATGTATTGTGTATATCTTATTATAGTGTTCGGTGTAGATTATTTACAATGTGTTGGGTTATAACCAGAGTTGGTCAGATAAAGTATTTGATATTTTGGCAACAGAATTTTTTTTCTGCTCTAAAGCCTTTCATTCTCGTCCATCATACTTTATCTTTCACCATATCTACTAAACACAGTGGTTACCAATACATACTCTAGGAAAGAGTCCGCGATGCCAAAGCATATACGAAGGTTGAGACATGGAAAGTAACAGGCGTGTTTAATTTTATAAGACGTGCTTTCTAACAGACTTTCACTTTTATTTAGTATGTCCTCAAACGCAAATACATTGGGTGCATATTGCATCTAGATTACTGCCAGATGTAGATATCATTCTATATGCTGAGAGACTCTCTATTAAAACCTGGAGGAGGCGTGATGACCAGTGGATAAACTGAAAATCAATTAGCTTGATAGACTATGTTGGTGGGACATTCAGACGAAACATATGGATAATTCACAAATGCTTTTGATCTGATCGTGCTACTAAAAGAGTAAACGCTACTGATTAGAGATTAGTTTTTATCCATAAGAATAAAAGTCATATATGTTCAAATTTGTCAGACATTTTCAGTTATAATGCACGGCAGTCAGTCAGTTCGTAATAACTGTGAAGCGACGTAATTGTTCATCCCATTTGTCCGTCATTTTAGAACGCTGTCAGCAATTGGGAAACGCAACTGTCAGTTAATACTACAATTAACATAAACTTGAAGATTGCTGAAAGCATAGAAGTACATGTGTTACTATAATTTATGAAACTGTAAAGCATACAAAAATAAAATGTGAAACTCAGACTATGTTAGAATCTCATTCATATACGTACACACACACACACGCACACACACACACACACACACACACACACACACACACACACACACACACACACACACACACACACACACACACACACACACACACACATGTATGTAAATATTCAGGTTTGTGGTTGCATATAAGCACACATGTTTATATTGTTTGCGGGAGGAAATCGTTCGCCAACACCACCGGAACCGCTCGATGACGCGATTTCGGCTTCATTTGGCTTTGTCAATGGCACATGTCCATGGCTAAAAATACCGATTTCTCCGTCAGCGATAGACACTGAGTCTCAGTGACTATTCAGGCATTGGTGTCACAGATAGCCAGGGGGTTTATTGAAACTAATTAATGGTGACACAGGCAGTATTAATTCCAAATGGTAAAATGTATCCTCACTTAAAAGTGGATGTTGCGTCAAACCACAAAATACAGTGCTATTTACCATGAGAGAATCTGTCATATTGACTTGTGGTGCATATAAGCACTCGTGTTTGTATCGCCAGCGGAAGATACTCGCCTATTATCGTCGCCAGAACTGTTACAACTTTCTTTTAATAAGGTCACTGACTATTTGCGGTACCAGTGCCTGAAAAGACGCTAAGATTCTCAACCGCATAATCCATGGGGTTACAATCGGAGGAATTAAGAGGCCAGAAATTGAGACAGCTGAAATTGTAGAAATTCTCCGACAACCACTTCTTTCCGGAGCTAGGGCAAAGATACGAATCCTGTTGTCACACATATAGCCTTCTAGTAACAACCACCTCCAGCCAGCGTTTAAGCACAGGCTACAGCAGCTTCCCATAGTCATCGAAATTGATCTTAAAGTTCCGTTCATACAGCCTTTACAGTCAGTATTCACAGAGCACTGAGCAGCTGTTATGGTATGGGCATTTTGATACCCGGTACGAATCATTATGGTACAGGTACCTCTTTTCCCATATTCTGATGGCTTCCAGTCCTCCATGTCAGCTAAATTTTTCAACTACTTTAATCTCTAGGCTCTCCAACGCCGTTAAATGTTCATCAATATATCAAGTTGTTCCTGAAAAATGAGTTATAAAATCTCGTCAGATTTTGCCTGAACACTCAGTATTATGCATAAATATGTCGACAAATATATATAATTTTATACTTCTTTCATTTGGCAGTTTAGCTACAATACTCTCTATATATATTTATTTGTGTGGGAAACATTTGAAAAATAAAAGTTGGATTTAAATGTTTGGTGAGAAATCTAGCATCATAATTACCATTGAAATTTATGAGTCAGTGATTAAGAATTTAAGAATAAGAAAATAAAATAATTGAAGTGATAATAGCAGTAATTATTACAATTATCAACAAAGGGGTTTAAAATATATATGAATATAATAAGCGGGTGGAGTAAGGAAAGCAATGATTGTAAAATTAAGTATGGAAATGAGAATAGGAATAACGATGAAGTTAAATCTCATAACAAAAATATAATAAATATAATATACAAAAGTAAAGTATGATGAAAACAACACAAATAATAAAAGTAATGAAAACTGACGATAATTCAATACGCACACTAATACATGAGTATTAGTAAGTATGTATATATATATATATATATATATATATATATATATATATATATATATATATATATATATATATATATATATAAATATATATATAAATATATATATATATATATATATATATATATATATAAATATATATATATATATATATATAAATATATATATATATATATATATAAATATATATATATATATATATATATATATATATATATATATATATGTATATATATATATATATATATATATATATATGTATATATATATATATATATATATATATATATATATATATGTATATATATATATATATATATATATATATATATATATATATATGGGAGAATATACAAAAAATAACAACAGACGAGGACAGGTGGTGTAAATAACAAAAGTAATATATATATATATATATATATATATATATGTATGTATGTATATATATGTATACGTATATATATATATATATATATATATATATATATATATATATGTGTGTGTGTGTGTGTGTGTGTGTGTGTGTATGTATATATATGTATATGTACATACTTACTAATACTCATGTATTAGTGTGCGTATTGAATTATTGTCAGTTTTCATTACTTTTATATATATATATATATATATATATATATATATATATATATATATATATATATATATATATATACAAACACTTACCTCTCTGGCCAATCGCTCATCAACTTTTTCATGCACCACATGAAAAAGAAGGTGACAATGGAGAGGCAGGTCTTGTCTCGTGAAAGTTTCGAAAAACGGTGGGTGAATATAGCAAATATGGTGCGTGCGAGCGACGAAACAACTTTGAGCATGATCCTGTAAATCGTAAAAGGAGAGAGAACAGATTGCTCTCATGTGTTTTATTCCCTCCCTGCCCGAGGTTACCACGGTCTTCTCCGGAGGCCTTTTCCGTAGGCCTTTTCGTGGCCCGTCGCGCTTTATGCGTTAAATGGATATAAATATCACCTAACGGCATTAATACTGCCTCTGTCGCTGGTATATATTGGTGATTTCATCTTAGCATCACGTTTATCGTTGATTTTCGCAAGGTCGAAATATTTTACAACCACCTTTGTGTGTTTAAATAACTATTTTGATAGCAAGTGCTAATGATGCAGAGGGTGTGTCAGAGAACGTCCTCCTGGTTGAAAACCACATTAGGTGTCATTTGATAAGTCATTTTCTTCAAAGAACGTGATTACTTTCTTTCTGGCTGTTCGTTCCATGACATTGCTGATATGTGAGATCAGAGATATTGTCTTGTAACTTTTAGCATCTGCTCTGCTTCCGTCTTTATAGTTTTCTTTGACTTATCTGGAAGTCTTCCTTTAACTTGCTCTACTCCCGCCTTTCTGCACTCCTTTAACTTGCCTGGAAGCTTATCAGTTGCAAGGAAGCTCTGGAAGTGAGACTGCAGTGGTTTTGTTAGGGCTTGTTTACTTTTCTTTTAGAAAGATCGCTGGGAGTCCATCAGAACCTGTGAATGAGTTTAGGCTTATTACTTCTTCTTTTATGCTAATGTAATCGATCGTTGCTGCCTCCCTATGAGCAACTGCAGTGACAAGGAACTCATTATGTTGACTTACTTGCATGTCCCCCATGGGGGGGGGGGGAGTAAAAACACGTTTGAATTGATCGTTCAACATATGTATGCGTATATATATATATATATATATATATATATATATATATATATACACAAAAAGGGAAAGAGATATAAAGAGAGAGACCTAAAATCCAAATTCAACAAAAGGAACAGAATTTAGTTTTATCGAGTCAAGTTCTGTTTTTCTTTTTTTATACAATTTCAATTCGTGTTTAAATCCGAGATTCAAGTTACAACATTATTTTTAATTTACGTTTCTTCTGATTTCAGTTAATTGACATATTTTAACTTTAACAATTTTAAGCTTAAAAAATGAAAAAAAAGTTGTTTTTTTTTAAATACGAGCGCTCAAAAATTCTACATTAAAGACATGAGTTGAAATATCCAGCCATAAAACTAACAAACATACTGTGTAATAACTTAGAAATTTACTCCTTTTTTTTTTAACAGAATCAATGCTTCTTTGATGATGTAAAGGATGACGTATAATTAAATTCATGGGGGAAAACGATTTGATTTATTGAAAAGATAGCGTACATGATCGATAATATTTCATTAACAAGTGCTGTAAGATTTTTAATATATATATATATATATAAATATATATATATATATATATATATATATATATATATATATATATATATATATATATATATATATATATATATATATATATAAATATATATATATATATATATATATATATATATATATATATATATATATATATATATATGCATATGAACTTGATTATATATATATATATATGTATATATATACACATATATGCATATGAACATGATTATATAAATAAATATATATATATACATAAATATATAGTATACACATATATGTATATAAATATACATACATACATACATATATATATGTGTATATATATATATATATATATATATATATATATATATATATATATATATATATATATATATATATATATATATATATGTATATATATATATGATCATGTTCATATGAATACAGAAATACGTGTATAATAACCATGTAATTATATACATATACATATGCATATATATATATATATATATATATATATATATATATATATATATATATATATATATATATATATATACACACACACACACACATATATATATATATGTATGTTTGTGTGCATGTGTGTTTGTGTACAGAGAGAAAGTGAAAGAGAGAAGGATTCATACACTTGAAGATGTGTGAGTATATATAAAAATATGCGTATATATATATATATGTACGTGTATGCATATTTATATTTAGACAATCTTTTCTGAGCTAACATTTATACCTATAAATATCTCATGTATGTAAACACATACATACAAATACGATATTTATACAAGGAATTTATATAGGATACATATAAGCATAAATGTTGGTATGGAAAAGTTAGTCAAACAGTTGCATGGTTATTAAACTGATAACTTAAAGAGAAAATTAGGTTTGTAAAGTCGATATTTTAAAATAAATCTGCAGCTTTCTTTCATTCACCATTCTTGGAATACCTTACATTTAATGTGTGCGTCGTTAAAGTAATCTCTGTTGGGTTGCTCACTCCGCCAGGAAACGGTGAAGCAAATCCAACGAGCGCATAATGTAATATATATGCGTTTGCTTGTTTGGTCAGAAATAGCTGTCAGTTCTCTTTTAAATCACCACCCGTTGCCGTATTAAAAGCAACATGCGCTGAAGAACATATTCCTGATTACGGAAAAATAATGGGACAGAATTGGCAGAAACATTTTTAATCAGAGGTCTGTTCGATCACGGTTGATATAATGCTAATCATCAGAAATACCTAAACTCACTGGATAACATTTTATCATACAAAAAGTCATTCGGTTGGGTAGGCATAGCACATAGAATCGTCTTTTGGGCATTTGGTTGGCTTTTGGATCATAGATTGTTTTTAATATAGGTATAAAGTTGTTTTTTAATGAAAGATTTGTAAAATTTAATTTAGTAAATAAGAATCCTCTTTCTCTCATATTAGTTTCAAATATCGGCACAAAGCCAACAGTTTTTGGGGCGAGGCCAAGTGTATTAAATTGACCTCAGTGTTCCAATTGTACTTAATTTGTAGACCTCAAAAAGACGAAAAGCAAAGTCAGCGTCGGCGGAATTTGAACTCAGAACGTAGAGACGGACGAAATGCGGCTAAGCATCTTGCCCGGTGTGGTAACAATTCCGTCAGCTTTCCACCTTTCCTTTTTCTTTAATATTGTTCATTTTTTTTACTGCACAGCAAGTCATTCTTGGGTGGCTTCAGAGTCATTTATGGTTTTTCTATAAAAGTGGTTATTCGACTCTTTTTCAATCCTTGTCTTTTATTATACTTTATTCTTCAACTCTTGAATGAAGAAAGACAAATTTAACCTTGGTAGAATTGGCACTCAGAGCGGTGAATGCACGCGGAGCTACTAGATCTTTTGAATTGCAAGTAGTCTAGGAAGAAGGTCAGAAGAATCGGCCTTAGTAGTAGATTTGTATTTTATTTATCGATTCCAAAAGGATTAAAAACAAATGTGTAACCTTAGCGGGATTTGAAATCAGAGCAAAGATATCCAGAACAGATATCACAAGATAGTCTGTTCGACGCACTAACGGTACGGCAAATCTGTTGCTTTAATGTATAGAGAAAACTAACTCTGAATATGATATGTGAGGAATGACAAATGACAGGATGGCAACAGTTAGAAGATAGTTCGAACATGACTTCCTTTATTTTCCTTCTATGTTAACTGGGATATTGCATCCGTGGATTGCATTTCGACGTTCAGCTGACTACCGAAATACCACAGCAATGACCCAGGACTACACAATAACCATCTTCGTTCCAAAATATCTCTAAGTGATTACTGGATGTGGCAGAGATAGCAGCCATATCAGCATTAAATCGTTTTCTTTCAACTTTAAAGAGAATGATTCATGTTAAATAGTATAGTCCTAGAAGCACTCAAAAAGATGGAATGGCCATGACTGGTATGCATTTGATATTAAGTTACATCGTGCCGCTAAGGATGTTTTCCGACGTGCTAACGATTCTGCCAGTTCACCGCCTTATACATCTGAATGTATTTTCAGGTAATTACAATGATCATTAGTCTCGAGAGTGATTACTTTTGTTTTTGTTTACTGTAATCTAGATTACGATTTTCATAATTACATCCTGAATACCACAGTATCATAATAGATTCACTTATCGAACCCTAATTACTCAATCTAGCTATAATAAGGTATCGTAGTATTGGGACAAATCATTGTTGCAATAAGCGAGGTTACTATATAACAGTGGTTCTCAGCCTTATCACAGTGGTTCCCAGCAGTGGTTTCCAACAATGGTTTCCAACAGTAGTTCCCAAACCTCTTATTTAAATGAATTTTCCCACGGGCCTCCTTTTAATATGCTTATCCTTATGTATCTATGTATATATGTGTGTGTGTGTGTGAAATTTTGAATTCAGCTCACGGACCTTCAGTATTACCTTTGCGGATCACCAGGGTTCCACAGTCCCCAGCTTGGGAACCACTGCTGTATGACTAAAATGTTTCATGAACTTGCAGTTTTCCTAATGGGATGTTAACAGGAAAATACTACAATAATAAACATCCATCAAAGGATCATTGGAACTCAAAACCCTTAATTGTAAAAGCATAAATAGAGAATTATGAATACATCCCACCATCTCTATTATTGTTGCAGGTATTTGCTGATCGTTGCTATTTTTCTGAATACCACGAAGTATCAGATGAAATATTTGGGAAACTTTCGCTCTCGAATAGAGGAAAAGGTCACTCAACTACATTAATGCTACTGGCAAAGACAAACGATCTAAAATTGAGAGACAAGGTCTCTTGACAGGATGAACCAGAATTCAGTTGCAACTTCTCGAAATAAAAACAAAACAGAAAAAAACCTGATCAGGTTTATTAATATATAAATTGGTTTTAGATCTAGACTTTAGTTCTGGTTATAGCCTCATATTGTGGTTGATCTGTTACAATCTAACCTACTCTGAAATCAGGAATCACATGTGATGAATTGTCATACTGGACTCGTGATAGATAATGAAGAAAAAATGGTGTTGCATATAAATTTCTATTTGCAGCCAGTCACTTTACAGTTGAATTTAATATAAAAGTTTTGTCTTTTATATCATAATAATTTGTTTCATTTTCTTTATGTGTGTGTGTTTTCATTAATTAAATAAGAGTCTTAATATAAAACGTAGTTTTATTGTTTCTTTAATGAATTCATCTTTGGTTATAATATTTGAATAGATTATACATGCAAGACCTCTAATGCAGAAAAACAACTCTGTGTTACTTTATTTCTAATTTTAGCAAGATAATTATTGTTTATTATCCTAAATGGGTTGTGCTTATTGTTCTCAATTATTATTTGGCAGTTAATTACAAAATTTCTATTAATGAATATATCTTTTGTTTTGTTAGTCATTCTTCACTAATGAGATATAACTTTGATGTTTTAAATCAAATTTAAAATTTTCAATGTGAATCTTGGCTTGTATTGATATTTTAATATTCAATCTCTTTGTTTTAAGAGAAGATATTTTTAAAAAATTACATGATTTCGTTGATAAAAATGCTATAAAAGAATATATTTATAGTGTAAGATTTTTTTGATTGCTATTAAAAATCTAATCAAATTACACTGGTGAGCAAGATAACTGTGCTATGGTTAATTTAGTGATTTAAACATGAATCTCTCTTTTTTTTCTCAAGTCAATATCTACAAACAGGTTAAAGCTCTAATCATAAAACATTCATTAAAACACATAATCTAACCTACAGAAATTTATATATTAAAGCAAACAGACAACAAAGATATTATGAAGCAATAAAAACGCCAACACAGTTTCCATTCTAATTGAGCAGGTTCTGTATAAGTGGAACTATCTTCCCAATTTGTAAAATGGCAGAGCATATATACTTTGTAAGAAGATTACGGACAAAATGTTAAATTACAGTTAAATTTAATTGAACATTTCAATTTAAGACATGTACATCGAAGACACAGATGAATAGATTGAGAAGATGCGACATAACTAGTTGAGAGGTGATGATGATTAGAATTCTGTAATCTGTTCTGCCTTGTGGCACTGCTAATGGTCAAGATACCCAATTCTTAACAGCTAATTCAATCTAACTGAAAACATGCCCTACAGAATATTACGAGTGACAAATGGCTCATCAGCGTAAAGTGCTGAGTTCAACTTTCTCGTACATAAAGGCAGATATTAAGTTTCTACCCGTATTGTTCAGAATTAAAATCAAATAAAGAGATCGGCCATTTATGCATAACTTCAAGTTTTAGAAGGAAGACATGATATTTATGCGATGACATGTTAAACAGAAGAATCCACTGAGGAAGGAGGGCAGCAAAGGCATACAAAATGAAAATGAAAGACATGCCAACAAATATGTTTAATGATACTTATCTATCTATCTATCTATCTATCTATCTATCTACCTACCTGTCTGCCTGTCTGCCCGCCTGCCTGCCTGTTTGTCTGTCTGTCTGTCTGTCTATCTATCTATCTATCTATCTATCTATCTATCTATCTGTCGTTATATATACATGAATTCCAAAATGTAACTACATGTAGATTGTTGGTGGTCTTTTTCTTCCATCTTTTTCTCTTGGACTTTCCTCTGTCTCCTGCTTCTGAAGAAGAGCTTTGCTCGAAACTTAAAACACCCTTTCTTTCCTTCCCTGAGCGTCTGCTAATACTTTGCATGTATCACGTCCTCACGTTTTTTTCTTGTTGTGCTTTGTTTTCGTTTTTTGGGATTAATTGCTATCAAAAAACATCGACGACGCAATGTGGTAGCTCAACCATCTAGAAATAGCAATAAATCTCCCTCAAAGAAAAGATTATCGCCTTTGAAAAGAAGGATACGTTGGACAACACACACACACATACACATATTACATACATACATGCATACACACATACATACATATGCGTGCAACACGCGCACGCATATCTATATATGTAAAGGGATGATCGTAGTTGAGACTATTTGATTACTCGTATACTGTATGGCGACTAAGAAAGCAAAATAATAATATATGTACTTTCTATTTACGTTCTGGTGCTGTTTTAAAGTTGTCATCTTGTGATGTGATAATGGTAAACCGAAAGAAGTAACCCAACGACACCTTTACGAGTTCTTCCACAAGCTTGAACAAAGAACGAAAGCGCAACTCCAACCTCTTAATGAGAAATATCATACCGGTTAACTTCGACTTAGATAAACACAAAGAAATGAATTGATCTTAGGTGGAATATTTTTTCTCATGGTGTTTCTTCTCTTATAGTTACTCAGTCAAAGCTGATTCATAACTAAACAACAAGAAATACATCAACAAATAATTCCAAATTTAAGAGCTTTTGCAGGAAATTTGAGTTGATTCGATGTCGAATTTTCTGAGATGAATATACTACAGCACTTGGAGAAAACCACCAGGCGCTAAAATTTAATTGTTCTTTTTGCCTTTTTTTCAACACCACAACTACTGCAAGACCATCGTTCTCACTATAAAAATGTACTTTAATACATCACAGACCTCTCGGGCTCTTCACCTTGTTTAACTGCATACGGTTCTTCTGGGGCCTTGCAGAAAGGATCTTTAATGTATTTGTGTAATTGTCCTTTCCTCCTTCTAGGCATAATGTTTCTTATTTCTTTATTGCCCACAAGGGGCTAAACATAGAGGGGACAAACAAGGACAGACAAAGGGATTAAGTCGATTACATCAACTCCAGTGCGTAACTGGTACTTAATTTATCGACCCCGAAAGGATGAAAGGCAAATCAACCTAGGTGGAATTTTAACTCAGAACGTAACAGCAGACGAAATACTGCTAAGCATTTCGCCTGGCGTGCCAGACATAATGTGTCTGTAAGCACAGCACCCTCGCAAAATGTCTCTACTGCTGCTGAATTTGTATCCAATTCTACACTGCAAACACTGCTTGTTCCAAAACTATCATCTTCTTCTCCATAAGATTCATCATGACATGCATATTTACATCAAGTGTTAAAATGCCTTCCCTTGCTTGAAAACATCAATGGAACCGGTTATCAGAATATGGTTTCTCTTCTAAAACAATGAGATCCACATCTCGCTCATGAGCTCACTAAATGCTTCAATCTCTCTCTCTCTCTCGCTCTCTCTCTCTCTCTCTTGCTCTCTGTGGATATAATTTGATCTTCAGCGTTTCCCCACTCTATAAAAGAGCAACAGCTCTGACACTGCAGCTTCCTGACCAAGATCTGTTAAACGTAACTCATTCGTGAATTTTTGCCCTTGAAAGATTTGGTGAAAGCAGGGTTGTTGTCTTCGACAACAGTAAAACCTTTGGCCGTATGGGGTATACGAATTTGTTGTCAAGACTACCCCCATATGAGTGCCATATGTCTCTCAACTCTTTCATTTGGCAGCAGCTTCCTACCAAATTACCAATAATGACGTGTGTAGGTGGTACTCGTTTTGACCCCTACTCTATCAAAACTAGTTTACTCCAGTTTTCGATTTTCTTTTCAACGCTCTTCACTGGTACGTTAACGACCTGTTAACCGTCAGCTCCAGTAATATCCAGTCCTACATGTTACATGATACCAATATGTATTCCTCCCTAATATTCTACAGGTAAGCATCTTCCACATTTAGGTGGAAACCTCCCACCGACTCTGTATTGCCCCCATGAACAGAAATATCGAAAGATCCTAACAGTGAGGATGGTAATCTCATTTCCTTTGACTTCAACAAAAAAGGACAACAATAATCAGAGAATATATCAATCTTAATGCATCTCACATTGACGTTAAGCTACACTTCTCCGC
>NC_142931.1:69493997-69511497 GCF_046866305.1 Octopus bimaculoides | reverse complement strand
TTAAAATAAATAAATAAAACAAAAGACTGTGACGAAAAAGGACATCACCTACTACCACATTTCCAGCAACGACAACAAAAGGAACAACAACAACGACACCAACAACAGCCTGAAGTAAAAAAACACCATCCTTCCGTATAAATATATACTCTAAACACTTTTTGGTAAGTGCAGATCGAATAAATTGACACTGCTAATTCTCTACTTCCTAGGTTTACAGTTAAGCGAAATTTTCCTAGATGTGGATAATAACGGTAGTTCTGGATACAAGCAGCATTGGAGGAAAACATTAATTTTCGAGTGCAGGTTGTTTACACTAAATAGGAACTAGAAAACTGAATTCATTTAGACGTCTAAAAACATTCCACAGAGCATCTCGTTCACTAGTGTTACTGGAATTACTGGAATGGCATCTCAGACGCCCGCAGGGGACTGTACGAAAGCAGTGATATGAAACAAGTCAAATCAAACTCGGAACTTGCTCAGGCAGTTCCAATTGAATGACAGCTATCACCTTGGTTTCTGGATTTCGCAATTTTAAATCAGACAAGAAGGCAAGCTGGCAGAATAATTAACACGTCGGGGAAAATGCTTTGCACCATTTAGTCTGTTTTCACATTCTAAGTTCAAATTCCGCCGAAGTAAAGTTTTCCTTTCATCCTTTCATCCTTTCGGGGTCAAAAAAGTAAGTACCATTTGAGCACTGTGATAGATAAATCGACTTTATCCATTACCCAGAAATTGCTGGCATTGTGCCAAAATTTGAAACCAATATTAAATCGGATGAACTCATAGATGAATATTTAAGTTGTACTTAGTTTCCATCAAGCTAACTGATAGGGATAATGTAAATTGTCTACAGTTTCGGGTACGTCGCTACGAAAATCACATATTCATGATCTCTATACTAAACGTAGTTCCGGATATTGTAAGCTGAACACACTTTTCACGAAGGGAACATTTAAAAGACCTGATTACCGCACGAATTAAACTCGAAGTCACAGGTGAAATTATTAATACAAAGTACTTCTCACACAAAAAAGAAAAAGGAAATAAACAAAATGTGTTGGGCTTTGCAATAGTAAACAATAGTTAGAGGAAACATCACATACGACGTGCTTTCAGTGAAAGTGGTGCTTAATCACCTTTCTTGACATGAAACACGAAGCAAGCGTTGTTTATGCTACATCGTTCCCTCTTAAACACAATAAATCGAAAGCCGCTTCATGGATCCAGATGGCAGAGATGCAGTGAAGTGACAAAAGCACACTTCTTTATATGACGGCCCACAACTAGAGCATGTCATCTTATTCCAGTCAGATGTGTACAGTTATTTCAGAAACAATTTTTCGAACTGATCAATCACAAGAAATGACGCATTGGGAACGGTGGGCTACGATGACTGTATCGCGGTCATCTGCCGCTAACCAAGCTGAATAGCTCGAATTTGATCATCATTCAATCGTATATGTGCAAGAAAAACCCATCTGATGCGGTTGGAACGTTACAAAATAGCAATTTATTGCAAGTGATGACCTCACAAGCATAGCACCTTCCTCCGTAAGTTCCCCTTCTGTATCACAGGGATAAAATACAGTTACAGAGGGATGTAATGCTTTTCAGTCAAATTTATGGCATATGTGCAGGATCGACAAAATCAGTCTGACTTACATTATCTATGGAGCTATGTTTTGGCGGTCGGAACTGGAAGATGTATTTGAGTGTGTCAGGGTAATTCAGTGTTTTGCGTGACGTAACCCCCTAAATGTCATATATAGTTGTCTACACTTGTATAGATTCTTTCTAACTATTTTGTTGATCACTATTAGTGCTGTTATCTTTTGATAATTATTTTTCTATATCTCTATATTATTAAGTGTTAATCACGCACTTTTCCATGACGCAGCTCCTACAGTGTTCTACTCATCTTTTTTGAGTTTGATATTGTTCTATCCTCAACGAGTTCGGTTCTGTAGTCAAATAAATCACTATTATTATTATTATTGAGTGAGAGAGCAGTGCATGTCATCAAAGTGACACTGGGGTAAAGTATAGGAAACACAGTGTACCCATCATGACTACCCGTCTGATAAGGGTACACCAGGCACATGCATCACAACTACATGTGGACGACATGGTGATCTCATATCAAGATAAACAGCGCATGACCTTGCAGGTGGGGCCCAGTTAGAGTAGCCCATCTCGCTCAAAAGGTCCTTGAATAAAGGCTGTTTAAGGATGTTGAACGAAAGACTCATATTTCTAGATGTGAATTATCCAAACCCCAAAGAATTCATCTCAACACATGGCTATGATGCTCCCCCACCACTTCTGCTCGTGATCAGAGATGTACATATCGTCAGCCACTAAGGGACATGCTCAACTGGTTAAGGTCAAACAACTAACAAATAAATCTGTGGTATTGAGCAAAATATTTGCTGTAGCCCAACTTTTACACTAAAACAAAACAATGTACATGGTAACATTTCCAATCAGTTAAGATGAGAAGCCATGAAAGCCACTGCCTGGTACTGCATCGGGTCATTATTTTTATTGTTATTATTATTATTATTATTATTATTATTATTATTATTATTAGTAGTAGTAGTAGTAATAGTAGTAGTAGTAGTAGTAGTAGTAGTGGTAGTAGTAGTAGTAGTAGTAGTAGTAGTAGTAGTAGTAGTAGTAGTAGTAGTAGTAGTAACATGGTGCCCACCATGTTGTCTCTTAAAGTTTCTCTCGATAACCTAATTGTATCAGATACTTTTGCCAAGATAAGGAGATATATCTTTGCTTAATCATTATTACGCTGTTTCATGTAGTGAATGCCTCAGAACAACAGATAATCTCACTGCGAGCTGATTTAGTTGACAGTTTTAACAGCACGTTGGTATCAATTAGTTTTAGTTACATCGCTAATAATGTTGAAAAGAGCTTTACCTCAAGGACTCTCTTTATCTTCCTTTCTAAACGTCTAACTAGAAGCTTAAGTTTGGAAAGCATTATTGCATATCTTCATAGAAAGAATAGCAAGGGATATGCCCCTCGTAACTACATAATTGTATTAATATTATCCCAAATAAGAAAAATCTTCTTGATCAGTAGCTCTCATCTTGTTCAACGTTTGTTAATCGTCCTTTCAAAGAATAGCGTTTAACATATGCCTCATCCAAATCTTTTATTATTTTACTCTTTTCAGCCATTATACTGCGGTCTTATCGGAGTAACGCTTTTATAGGATACTTGATAAAAATATAACTTTCGCACAATTATCTTCTATTTATTGTTTTATCGGTTTCAGGTAACTAGACTACGACTCTGCTAGAGCATCGCTTTGAAGAGATTTAGTCGGTCAAATCAACACCGGTAGTTGTTTCAGTGTGGTTTAGTGGTTGAGGTATTCGTTTGGTAGAGAGTTTGATTCCTACCGGTTCATTATGTCCTTGAGCAAGACATTTACATTCAACGTAGCTCCAGTTCACTCGGCTGGCAAAAATGAGAAATATCTGTATTTCAAAGGGCTTGTTCTGTCACATTCTGTGTCACGGTGAATATCCTTAAGAACGAAGGTAAGTGTTCGCGTGTCTGTGGAGTGCTCAGCCACTTGCAAGTTAATTTCAACGAATAGGCTGTTCCGTTGATCGTATCAACTGGAACACTCGTCGTCTTAACCGACGAAGTACCAATGAATTTATTTCAACCTTCTCTCTTTCTACAATGGCGAAGATAAAGATATAAAGAGCAGCAACAATATGTAAATGCATAGGCACACTGTCACAAGCAGCCATTACCATTTGCTCTATCCAGTAGTCCTTCTTTATTCAAATTAGTGCGAATACTTGTGCGTCTCTCTACAGAAATATAATGGTAATGTGTATAAATGTATATGTGGTTAGTATGCCTTTGTTTCAATTTATCTCACTATATGTATTTTGTTATTCGTGATCTTAATTATCTCACTATTTCATTTATCAGTGTATAATTCTATAAATAAATCATTATTTTTTCCAACAGATTGTGAGTGTATTTCCATCTTTTGTTACCGTAGTAGGACGTCTGTTTTGACGTTTAGTTTACAATCTGGGGCAGCTGGTTTTTGTTCTAAAATCCGCAAAAGAAATCCGAAATTCAGAATTCAACTGCGCTCAATGGTTCTGGATAAAGGATTGTGTACCTGTATACATACATACATACATACACACACACACACACACACACACACACACACACACACACACACACACACACACACACACACACACACACACACACATATATATATATATATACAGATATAGATATACATACATTTACACACTCACACACACATCATTTCTTTGATATTGAATTCTAGAATGAATATATTATTCATAAATAAGATAGAAGATAAGAAATAAGGGAGAACTGTTCCGTTACTAGCCTGCATTTTTCTGTAACTAATTTTCCGTTATATATTTCTTGCAAATTTTCAAGGAAATTTTCGTTTAAAATAGGTGCACTGCCTGTATTTATATAACCAACGTAATTACTTCTCTATGTAGAGGAAAATACTTGGTTCACGCGTTTTATTTGTATTTTAATACTTGTGTCCATTGCGATGATTATTGTAAATAATTGCATAATTATGTATGATCTACTGACACACTTAAATAACATTTGTAAAATAATTGTACAGCATCATACTGATAATGCCTATTTTATTCGGGACGATAAAGATACTTTGTCCAGCAGAGATCTTATCAGTGAAATTTAGTATCTACGTGGACACTACTTATAGCAATACCATTTCAAAAATACAAAACACTGATAGTTAAATCTGTGTATTTAGTTACACATTTATAGTGGAAGAGAAGGAGAGAGCTTGAGAAAAAGCCGTTTTCAGCGGTGTTAGCTATATAACTGAATGAGTTCATTTCATCGTGCTATTGAAACTGTCAACTGAAACAGCTCACTGAGAAATTATCTGTTACTCTCAGACATTCACAACAATAAACAGCGGGATAATGATTAAGCAAGGATATACCTGATATCCTGGTCAATGCGATTAAGTTGTTGTGAGACGAGCTGGGCATTGTGTTAATAATAATAATGACTAAGTTGGTGAGCTGGCAGGATCGCTATCATGCCGGGCAAAATGCTTTGTAATATTTCGCCCGTCTTCTTGTTCTAAGTTCAAATTTCGCCGAAGTCGACTTTACCTTTCATCCTTTCGGAGATTGGTAAAATAAGTACCTGCTGAAAACTAGGGTCAATGTAATCGTCTTAACCCCCTCCCCAGGAACTGCTAGCCTTTTGCCAAAATTTGAAATCAATAATAATAATAATAATAATAATAATAATAATAATAATGATAATAATAATAATAATAATGATAATAATAATAATAATAATAATAATAATAATAATAATAATAATAATAATAATAATAATGACAAGAAGAAGAAGAAGAAGAAGAAGAAGAAGAAGAAGAAGAAGAAGAACAACAACAACAACAACACCAACAGCAACAAAAACAATGAGAAACGTTAAGGACGAACTATGAGGAATGCATAATTGACAACACAACCGAGAGCGACAAATGCAGAGTGTATGGTGAGAAGGGTGAAACGGTTCGGCATATTGTTAGCGAATGCGCGAAATTGGCACAACTTCATTACAAAAGACATAACGATGTGGCAAGAATGAACCATTGGGAGCACTGTGGAAATCACGGCCTAGAGAGAGCAAAGACGTGGTATGCCAACATCTCAGAAGGAGTCATCGAGAATGAAGACTGCAAAATCTCGTGAGGTGCAGTGATTCAGTGTGACCATCACATCAGACTTCGGAAACCTGTCATTTTTGTACTCAACAAAAAAGAAAAAAAGCTTGCCTGATAATCTACATGGCATGTCCCAGTGAATCAGTACTACAGCTCACTCAGAAGAGATGAGCACATGTAATAAACGATGACTATACCTGTTCACTGTCAAGGAAAGATAAACGACATCATAGTTTCAACATATGACTACGCACCATTAGCAACGGTATGCTCAGTCCTCCACTTAGCGGAGCAAACAGACTACCGGGGTGCCAGAACTCAAGCGCTCCACTCTGGTCTGCTGCGAAGTGGAGAAAGGCAGGACGGTCAGGTAGATGGGAGATGTGAAGTAAGTTTTGCCATTTCCGTCCGACCATTCAGGGATAGATTCTTTGCGGTTCATTTCTGGGTGAATCTAGCCACCCTGTTTGCTACATTTTTGCAATTCTGTCCCCACTGAGGATTTGGATCAAACCAAACCAAATGCCGGGCAGCTTTTTCACTCGCCCCACGGGCAAAAGTTTGAAAGAATACGAAATTGTTTCACATAAGAAAAATAAAATTTCGGAATTGGCTTCCACGCTAAAATCTTTGCTGGCCGTCCAACAAGAGAAGAAAGTGGGAGGTGATTTGATAGTCAACACCTTTCAGCAGACATCACTTCAGTCATAGTAATGAGCAGCACTCAGTCGAAGCAGCATTAGTAGCAACAATAATGATCGTAACATAACAATACCAGCAACAATAACAGCAGCAATATTTGAGTAGAAGGAAGGCAGCGAGCTGGCAGAAACGTTAGCACGCCGGGCGAAATGCTGAGCGGTATTTCATTTGCCGCTATGTTCTGAGTTCAAATTCCGCCGAAGTCGACTTTGCCTTTCATCTTTTCGGGGTCGATTTAATAAGTACCAGTTACGCACTGTGGCCGATACAATCGACTTAATCCGTTTGTCTGTCCTTGTTTGTCCCCTCTGTGTAAAGCCCCTTGTGGGCAGTAAAGAAACGCTAGCACGCCGAGCGAAATGCTTAGCAGTATTTCGTCTGTCTTTATGTTCTGAGTTCAAATTCCACCGATGTCGACTTTGCCTTTCATCCCTTTCGGGGTCGATAGCTTAAGTACCAGTTGCGTACTGGGATCGATCTAATCGACTGGTCACCACCACCTTAAAATTTCGGGCCTTATGCCTAGAGCAGAAAAGAATATACGAGTAGAAGGTGTGGCAGGAATTTTTGATCCCAACAGCAATGGAATGTAACTACAGGCTTCCACTGCTGTCAAAACCACAATATTAACAGAGAGATAGAGTCGAATGAAAAAAATTGAGAATATTCTCCTAAAAACATACGATTGTCTAGAAAATAATAAACAAGTGACAATTATTTAGATAACTGAACATAGATATTATGGAAACAGAAATCAGTTGAATCAGCAAGAATGAGCTCAGAAAGAAAAGATACAGATTACGTTCTAAATATTTACAAGTCAAATCATTCGGCAAAAATATAATTAGTCAAGGTTGGAATGAATGAGGAGACAAACTATCGATCTTCATCGAAGCCAGATGTATTTACGTATAAAACATATCTAACACTAAGCGGGCAAAATTTCTTTGAACTATATTCTACCACAAACAAGTCGTACGAAGTCATCTTCAAACTCCTGAAGAGATTGTTCAGAAACCTTATTGTATTATATCTGTTCCAAAGCAAAAACTACCAGCCCGGGAGAGAAGAAATTTCATATATGGTTTTTAAAAGGTTATCAAGTTTGGAGGAGTAACCAACCGTAAATAAGACACTCCAATTCATGGAGGGAATCTGACAATTAAATTTAAATCTAACAATTAGATTTAACATACAATGGTTTCTATTTTTTTCCTTCTAGCTATTTGTATTTTTGTTTATTGTTTTGTAGAAATGGCATTTTATATATTCCTCGGTCAATCAAGACTTACCAGCTTTATACGGACGATCAGATTGATATCTATATATCTCTCAACTATCTATTTATTTGCTTGCCCCACTTATTGTTTCTCTCTCCCTCTCTCCATCTCTCTTTCTTCATATGTATATGTGTGTGTGTGTGTGTATTAATTTTGGGCTCGCGTGGTACATCATACAAAGCTGCAAAAGTGGCATGTAAAACCCTTTGGGATGTAACAAGTTGTCGAAACCTGCCTGTGGGGGGGGGGGGACCTTCATCATTTTTTTTTCTCTAAAAGGGTTTTCCAACCCATTATTTACATATTTTTGGAGCTTTATGTGAAGGTGTAAATGTTCCAAAAAAGAATTATTTACGTCCTCTCGACATTATGACGTCAACAATGTGTGCATGCGCGCGTGCTCGTGTATGCGCGTACGTCATACATACATGTACATACATGCATATACATACACACATACATACATACATACATACATACATACATACATATTTGTACGCACATACGAAAAAGTTTTAGGTAGTGTACGTCTAGGTTAGTCAATCTTAGACTATAGTAAAAGATTATAGCCCACTACACTATGGTATACTGGAACCACATGATGTCCTTATTCACATAATCATATCTAAGTCGACAGCAAACTTTTAGTCGATTAGGTTTCATCGACCTCAATGACCTTGAGAAGCTTTTTGATGGGTTAGCCGGTTGAGGATGTTATGTGAAGCATTCATTCAAGACATTCATTAATCTATGCAGCTTAAAACTTGATTATTGTAGAAATTGTCCCGAATTTCTGAATCTTTTTTTTTTTTTTTTTTGCAATAGTGGAGATTTATTATACCACTGCCAACTTGCATATAATAATACCAAAACAGCTTTTTGCCTCCTTTTAGTTGGCTGACATGATTCCAATCATTAATTCGATGTTTGATGGACTGGAGTTCTTTCCCTTGATTAATATATTTATTTCTATTATGTTCGTTGATGTCCCTCTTTAATGCGTCTATTAAGGTTTCACTTTCACAAGGTTTCTACTTACGCTAGTTGACCTAAGTTCATTCTTACCTGCTGACCAGCGTGTTTACTTTCATTTTTTTTTTTTTTTTTAAATAGCGTGGAATCTTTAGTATAAGGGTCTAGCTCGTTTTCAGATGTTTCAATAACATTATTTACAAGAATAAAGACTATAAGTGAACCAAGTATTGAGCTTAATATTATTAATTCGTTAGTCGATACGAGATGAGAAGACTGGCCTGAAAGACTGCAGTTAATGGATAATTAATTAAGGTAGCTTTGCAGCCATCTAAGCAGTTTTATGCGTATTCCCTTTGATATCAGCCATGCGCAGAATTCGTCGTGTCAGGCTCTGTCAAAAGCTCATTTGATGTCCTGGACTTAAATTTAATTGCACCATGTCATGGAAAATAGGAGAAAGTCTGGCGTAAGTGGTTTGACCAGAAGCAGAATTATTTACTTAATTGGCTTTTTAGCAGTTGTTTATTGACTATAATTCCATTACTTTGCTGACTGTCGTTATTAAAGTTACAGGGATTATAGCAGATCGACTCTGGAGTCTTTCTTATGAATAGCATCCATAAACGTGGCCCTTCACTGGAATGAATATAAGCTTCAGGTAAAGCACTGCTAAAAGAGATGCTGCAGAGGGCTTTATGAGTATATTACAGACCCCTTCAGGTTCGGGGATTAGATTTTAACCTGAATCTATAGCATTATGTAGCTGCAATATTTGTTTGGTGAAAATATCATAATTTGAAGTCTTAAAGCATAAGGTTAATGGCATATCGTTTGCATTTGACATGCGGCAATTTTCTGCAAGAGTCTGAAAGGAGACAGGTGCTAATATAGTTGTGTATTTTACCATTGTGTATGCAGTTTTATTATGTTATGTAAGGAGAATATAGAAGCAAATAAAGAGTCAGGAAGACGGATGGAGAATTACGTGATAGGGAAAATATGATTATGTATGAGACGAGAGAACGAGGAGGTGAGAGTGCTTGTGTATGAGAGAAAGCGAAAGAAATAGTGGGTGATACTGAAAGACTTAAATAAAGAGAAAAAGAAGAGTGAGAGTGAGTGAGAGAGAGAGAGAGACATAGAGAGAGAGAGAGAGACACAGAGAGAGAGAGAGAGAGACAAATAGAGAGAGAGAGAGAGAGAGAGAGTTTGCAATACTCTCTTTTCTGGTCAATGATTGTATTGCCTGTCAGTCTTTTTCCAGGGTTAATTATCGTACTTTTTGCCTGTTTCTCTTGCAAATTGAAGTGGCGTCCGGTTTGCATAAATCACCGTTTGTTTCCCACATTAATACTGCTTTTACAGTTGCAGAAAAAAAGAGATGGTGTTTCCTACAAGAAAACTCAGAAGTAGCATTTTCATTTGTTGCTTTTTTAGTGGTCACATTTCATGAAATTTATTTGTTCATGGTCTTGCATATTTCAAGTGCATATCTTCTAATGGCTCTTTTCATTAAATTTATTGCAATGATCGATTAATTTAGCGAAATTTGCTGAGTCATCAGGACGTAGAACAAAAATGATTTGTCCTTACAGTCTGCGCTTTAAGTTTATTCGTTTAGCTCTGACTAAGTAAAGTACCTGTCCAGGGCTGTACTTGGCAGAATTGCTGGATGAGATACTGTGGTGTATAAGTTCTGATTCTTGAGCTCTGTGTTATTTGATGGTTGGTTTGGTTTAAAACGACTTCTGGTTCCTGGGAAGTCTTTAGCGTTCCATATTCTGTGGGTCGTATTGGGTTAGTATTGTAGTATAACTGTGCCTTCCCCTAGGAACTAATGAAGTGTCACAAGTATTGTCCATTTCTGTCCTTGAGTTAAACAGTAAAAATCGTTCATTCAACGAGTTGTTACCAAATAGGAAAGCTAATACCATCTTGACTTAAAAAACTGGAATATTTAACATTACCACCAAAATTATGTTCCTTAATAAGTTTCACACACAAATTAATACAAATCTACATAAATCAATTTAATACAAATTAATACAAATCTACATAAATCAATTTAATACAAATTAATACAAATCTACATAAATCAAGTTCATAAAAAGATTTCACTTTGAATTTTAAAAGATTTATAAGTAGACTATCAAAAGAGATCGTGCATTATATTTTTTCAGAAATGGAGCAGATTGATGAACACTGGCGGGAGCTCAAGGAGGGGAAAAGTTCATCGGTGCTCTACCAACATGCTCAATTAGAATTTAGAGGCTTGGTTAATAAAACAGATGTAAAATATTATCAACACATAAAACAGACACGACACTTAGACAGATTACAGAGGCCACAGACATAGTAACAGACAGAACGAGCCTCAAATTACAACCTCCTCCACTACACTACGTAACACGACGACACAAAAACATATTTAAGATAAAATGAGGAAAATAGAGATAAATAGTAATTAAATGAAAAAAACTATAAAAAAGGGACGGAGACAAACAATATATTAAGCAAAACTGTCTGCACACACAGACCCACACAAAAAAAAACATGCAAAACAGATAGACACGCATACATACACGCGCGTGCATACGCATGAGGATGCGCACCGTTGAAAGACAGAATGGACTAAACAGAACAGGAGGAGACACGTGGAATGGAGAGTCACGGAAGAGGTCGCAGGATGTGAGACGAAAGATTTCCAGAGATGGCCATAAAATAAGAACAATAATAAACAAGTGAAGAACAAATATAAAGTGCCTGAGTTTATATGGTTAAAAATAAAAAGAACCATCCCGAAATATAACAATAAAATTTAGCAAGTTTGAAAACATAACCACCCATTCATCGGACAGGTATGTCCTCTCTTTGCATAAACTTTTGACTTTATTTTAAAGTGTAATAATGGCCAATTTGGTGTTAAACTTTTATTCGAAAGACCTCTCAAGATAGTCTTCCTCAGTCGTTTTTTACATATACATATGAATATATTTATGAAACAGAACTCGATATATATATATATATATATATATATATATATATATATACACGCACGCACTTATTGTATAATAAGACAATAGTTGCAATAAATGTTGCAGAACGGGCAACATATTTGATTATAGTTTTTACTCTGAGTATCCTGTAACATTGAACACATAATGTTAAAAATATACTTATTAATTAACAAAGTGGTCATTAAAACTCGCTGTTGACTAGCTAAGGAGAACCATGGAAACTCTGTATTGCAAAGAGTAAATGGCGGTAGTTGAATATTGGCAGCACAACAATACATTTAGATTGTGCAGAAGGTTAATAAACTGTGCATCAAATACGAGAATATATAAGTATTATTTTATTAACTATAATGCTATAAGAATGTAGCTTTGAATGTATCCACCTATATATATATGTGTGTGTGTGTGTGTGTGTGTGTGTGTGTGTGTGTGTGCGTATATATATACACATATATATATATATAGATGTACGTAGATGTATATATATTGTATTCGCAAAAATAGTCATATACACATTTGTATGTGTATGTATGTGTGTGTGTGGGTGTGTGTGTGCGTGTGTGTGCGTGTGCGTGTGTGTATGTATGTATTCAGAAAGCGAAAGTGAAGTTAGAACAATACGGACACGTTTGTGAGTGGATACGTTATTTAATAATGTTATTGAATTTCTGTCCTATAGCAACTAATGGAACAGCATGTCATTAAATTTGATTACATTAGCGGAAAACGGATAATTTTAATTATTTACATACGATTTAAACATTACATATGTCAATGGTCTCTACAAAACAGAGTTACCAACTTCACTCTCAGATTTGTTATTCTTATATATATATATATATATATATATATATATATATATATATATATATATATATATATATATATCGCTTGCTACACGTGATGGTATTTTAATGATCCTATCCCTGATATATATATATATATATATACACATACACATACATATACACACGCAAACAGTTCTGTCACGTGACCCGTTGGAATATGAGAGGGAGAGAAAGTTGACCTCAAAAAATGACCTTATACGCGCACATCAAATTGGCAAATATTTTTTCCCGCCTGTTCTGGCTTTCTCTATAAGTTAAATACTCTTCTATTAGAAATTCAGTTCTATTTATGTCTCCCCATATCTGCTAATTTCATTGTTTGTATCGTACCGATACATAGTATCTTCGGAAATTTATTCCTCACTCAGGGAAATGCGGTCGTTTGTGTTTTTATAAATAGTATGCAAATATATCAATAATCTGTTGTGATAAAAAATCTTTAATTTTTATTTTACAAAGTAAAACCAAAAAAATCACCTTCGAAATTTTAATTTAGAAAGATTATTGTTTTTGCTTTAAAATTTGATATCTTTTATGGCTAGCCGATATTTGTCAGTCATTTGAGTGCGGCCATTCTGGGACACCGCCTTGAAAGGTTTTAGTCAAATATATTGACCTATGACTATTTTTAAAGCCTAATACTGTTTCTATCAGTGGTTTTCGCCGGGCCACTAATTTACAGGGATTTAAACATTCCAACACCGGTTGTCAAGCGATGGAGGGGGATAAACACAGACACAAAGACACTCACACATTGATATATATACATACATACATACATACATACATACATACATATATATATACTTACATAAATACATACATATATATACATACATAAATACATACATACATATATATACATACATACATATATATACATACATAAATACATGTATACATATATATATATATATATATATATATATATATACAAACATCGTCTATTAGATCTACTCACAAACAAAGCTTTTGTCGGCCGAGGCTATAGTAGAAGACAATTGCCCAAGATACAGCGGAATGAGACTGAACCTGGGACCATGTGATTAGGATGCAAGATTCTTTCCACACATCCAAGCATACGTCTATGTACACTTTCACAATTTGTTTAGAATCCGTACTAAAAGTCAGGCACCGGTTTTTAACAGAAATACCGAAGCCTCATTACTCGAATTTGGATAACGGAAAGAGTCGTTGCATATTTTAAATTCCAAAGTTTTGCCTATTTTTCTGTTAATTTACAGATTATATGTGACGTGTGCACGTTAGCCGACCTCGTTCTTTGCTTTAAAAAATCATAACTTTTTCAGGTTATCGTTTATACGTCTACTAACTTAACCAAGTGCACCAATGATTATTGGTATAAATGTGCATGAACAATTAACGTAACACAAATACAGGTTCCGAAACAGTTGTCCATAAACTTTAGTTGGTTTTTCGAAAAAGATGTTCACACTTGCTAAACAGTTAGCTTCCACGACGAACGACAATACATTATTTCTCTTTTCTGTCCCAAATAACTCTATCAGGCTTATGCTTGCACTTGCAGAAATTTTGATGGCAATGTTCCAATATGTGTATATCTATATATGTATGTATGATTGCATTTATATGCGTGTGTGCGTGTATGTGTGAGTGTATGTGTGTGATTAACGATGCATCTATATATTACGTATATATGTATGTATACGCATGTTAAGTTTTAAAAATGGATAATAAAATAATTCAGTACGTAATTCGGAATATGTAGAAAAGTTTTTTTAGCGAAGATTGCTACAGGAGTTTCGTGGTAAGGCATTGTAAGAAAATTCTTGTATAATAAAAGATTATGTATACGTGTGGGTGTATTTGTGTGTGTCTATGTGTACGTATATAGTTTTCCACATATGTGCGTGTGTGTGCGTGTACATGCGTAAATATACATTATGAATGTATATTTATTTCTCATTAGGTTTTAAAAATGCATTATATATTTACCAATACTTTTCCTGTTCTTCTTTTTCCAAGTTACTGAAAGATAAATATGCAATCTTTCGAACCTGTTAGTTTGTAGCTATTTGCTTAAACGTATTAATATAACAAATCTCTTCTAGGAAAAATCTTATTCTCTTCAAAACAAAGACAATAAGTTTTATGTCGAAGATATTAGAATGGCATTCCTTTAGTATAAATGGCAAGATTATAACTAAAAGATACAGATAATATGCTTCATTTCGATTGGTTACCTATTTGATTGCTACCATAGTTTTACCAATAACAACAGCAACAATTACAGGACATCCTGTTTGATTCAAATACAAACTATTTATATGATGATGCATGTTTCAGAAATGTAATATTGTAGGATAGTAAAAAGTGGACAGTATAGCCAGAAAACATTCAAGTATTGAAGAGAAATGAGGCAATTATTATTTCGTAGATATGCACTGTAATCTTGAGAAATATCGGCTATCCATAAAAATCAGTTAAACACAAAAGCTCAGATATCAAATGCGTTGGTCAGTTTAACCATAAAAAATTTGAGTGTTGGAGTTATTATGTGCATGTAAAACGATCGAATGGCTGCATTGAAGATGAATAACTTGGCTTGAGTTGATTGCAAGTGCTACACAAAACAAACCTAGCATTAATAACACTTAAGTTGAACTACTCATTTCAAAGATTTCAAGGTTTCCATTAAACATTCTGTACAGGTATGTTCCATGAAGATTCAAAAGCAGAAGTTGTATATTATAGATGCTGATTAACATAAAGTAATTTTATAATATCCTGTTACATTGCGTCGACATAATATTTTATTATGTTTATTGCATTCACTGAAATTTCTATTGCTCCCCGGACTGTCGAAGGCAAATTTGCCCAGCAGTTGAATGACAATCAAACACCATTGTGTTTGTTTATAATTTCGTTTTTATATTTATATGTATGCTGCTAGACATATCGCGTTAGTTCATTTTCAAGATAAAAAATAAAAGATGCAGTGATGTTACTAATTAGTAAAATAAATATACATTTCTGTACATATTCAAGAAGCATTATGCATAAGCTACTACGAGAACCATGGATTTTAGATTTATCAAGATTATCTATGATGGGAAGCCATCCGTCAGTTCAGCGATGGATATCTCTATGTGGGTGTTGGACCTGCTAAAAGAGTAGCAAATTCTTCCTCAAACTATTACACGCCATACTAAAAGAGGCAAACAGGTGAAGTAAGAGTGTATAAAAATAATAATAATGATGCTGTTATTGATAAACTCTGCCTGAAAATATACACTAGATGGTAACGATAAAAATGTTAGTGGTTATAAGTCTGCCAAAAGTGGGTCTAAACAACAGCAACAAAAGCAAAAGAAAAGTTGGTGTATAAAAACACTGTACTGAAACTTGTTTTCTTTTCATAAGCTCCATTCCCATTTTACCTTCATTGTGGTGTGTTCTTGAAATTTGTTGAAGAAAAGTTTGGTTGGTGATACGAAGCCGATCGAACAAATATATATCTAGAACTTTCCTTCTAGTTCCAATAATGTTGCTGATAATATGTTTGTGTTTTTTATGGTCATTTGTTTTTAGAAATTCTCTATCTTCCGCTTACTTTACATATTTTGTTTGTGAGTATAGTGCTTTCCCTTCCTATTTATTGCTAGTGCGCTAATAACATTTTTATTTAATTTATGCCTCGCGTTTGAGTTAAAGGAAAGAAAACATTAATGATACATTGTAAGCAGCGTATTTGAAATGCAACAACAAAACAGAACAACAAAAAATAAATGACGAGTCGTACAATGAGGTAGATGGGTTTGTTTTTATATATAGAATATAGATGTACGGATGCGTTAAGCATCTTGAAATATTTCATTTTAGCCACATAAAACTGTATTTTATATCTAAACGTTCTTGACATTTATTTCTAAGCAGGGAAAAAGAAAATGGAATATCGGAATATCTTTTACACATTTGTTCTTTGAGGAAACTATTCTCTGGAAACATTGTCAGACACAGAGATCTATTTCTATGTCTGTAATAATCTGATTAAATATGTGTTGTGGTGGTGTTAAGTTGTTCTACTTTACCTCGTGCACGTACGTGTAAAACATTCTACTGGATGTCTCGTACTTTTTCACTGTCGAAAATAACTTTGATATACTCTAGCCAGCTATAAAGCCTTTTAACGCAGTAGGTTTACCTGCTGAAAATAATAGTTACACCTTTCTCATTGTAATTGTACTCTAAAACCTAAAATAAGTGACATTGGCTCACATGGTAATGGATTCTCTATCGGTATCAGCGATGATGATTCAGTTATTCGACCAAATTAACGTTTTACGGATACGTGCACCATTAATACAATTTTCGGTCCGAATTTGGGCGCCACAGTGTAACAATTGAATTACAATAGAATTTAGATAGTCTGATGGAGAAGAGAGTAGGGGTAGGTAGAGCGTGATAGGTCGAGAGATAGAAGGTCAATTGTGGAGACAAATAAAGATTTTCTTTATGTTTCTCCGTCTCTGTAAAACAAAGTTTAATAGAGACGCATAGACATAAATAAAAACATGTTCGTATCAAACAGAAAAAACATATAAACAGAAAAATATGTTCGTATAAGTGAGAATAAATACAAACTCACTCAGAAGTACATATATATATGTGTGTGTATATAGAAACATATATAACGTATACCCGCATACACGAATACGCACACACATATGTACACATATAAATACATTCAGACAGAAATAAATGCATACATACAAGCATATTCGCACACACGCATACATATATTCATATCCATACATATATTAATTTTAAGGTAATAAATATTTTTCATTTGAAAATTAGTATTGATTTCATCCTTTTGTATAAGCAACAAGAAATTTAATAGACGTAAAATCATAAATATTGTATATATGCCAT
>NC_142931.1:69431497-69488997 GCF_046866305.1 Octopus bimaculoides | reverse complement strand
CTTCGGCAAGTTTCATCCACAATAGCCTCGGACCGACCAAAGTCTTATGAGAGCATTTGGCAAACGGAAACTGAAATAAGCTCATTGCTTACAGATATATATATATATATATATATATATATATATATATATATATATATATATATATATATATATATATATATATATATATATATATATATGTATATATATATACATATATATATATAAATGTATATATAATAAGTGAAATATGTATAGCAAATATACAAACGAAAAGTAAAAAACTTTTAACGTAAACTGATCGAACAAAAGGACGGAAGATAGACGACACACAAGGTTCTTAATTCTTCATCAGTTATCAACCAGATGGTATTACTCACTTTCTTTTCTACTCTAGGCACGAGGCCCGAAATATTAGGGGAGGGGCAGTCAATTAGCTCAACCCCAGTACGCAACTAGTTCTTAATTTATCGACCCCGAAAGGATGAAAGGCAAAATCGAACTCAGTGGAATTTGAACTCAGATCGTAGAGACAGACGAAATACCGCTAATCATTTCGCCCGGCTTGCTAACCTTTCTGCCAGCTCACCGCCTTTGTGTTACTCTGTTTCGCACCATTAATGATAAGGCCGAGAGCAAACAGTACATGGATAACAAGTGATACAGAAGTGGACATACAAAAGTCAATACATATAATTTAAGACGATAGACGAAAGACAAAGAGACGAAATAAATCGGAAACGAACAGAATACAGCCGCAGGGCCAAAAGAACACGAATGGTGGGTAACGCTTAAGGGCAATCCTAAAGGATTAAAACGACAAAAAGCAAGATATGTACCAGAGTAACATAGAGAATTTAGGACCGGGCAGCTACGTGACCGGTGTAAAAAAGGAAGAGAAAGAAAGGCCGGCCACGGGCCAAATGTCAGCAGCAAGCAGAGGAGAAAGAGGGCGAGAGAGAGAGAAAGAGAGAGAATGTGTGTGACAGAGAGAAAAAGAAGTGATGAAGACGAAATAGAGAAAGAAGAAGGGCTAGAAGTAGAAGTAAGAGTGTGAGAGAAAGAGAAAAAAGGGAAGAGACGAAGAGAGGAAACAAGAGAAAGAGGAAAGGCTACAAATAGAGTCGCACGGTTATCTAAATAATTTACTATTAATAAAAACCAGGGTGCGTTGCTTTCCGTTACTTAATAGGTGAAAAAATGTATAGTAAATACACAAACGAAAAGTAAAAAACGTATAACGTATAAAGTATATTGAGTGCACAGTCGGATGGAAGACGGACACAGAAGGTCTCTAATTCTTCATCAGTTATCAACCAGATGTTACTACTCCCTTTGCACCATTAATGATAAGACTGAGATGATTCCCAAGCTGGTGGTGCCCGTGAAAGTTGAGGAGAATATAGGGCCGAGAGTAAGCAATACATGTATAACAAGCGATGCGGAAGTGAACATACGAAAGTGAATAAATATACTTTAAGACGATTGACAAAGGCAAAGACGAAATAAATAAGAAACGAACAGAATATAGCCTCAAGGCCAAAAGAACACTTATACATATAAGTGTATATGCGTGTGTGTGTGTGTATATAAATAATAAATGATAAATAATATATATATATATATATATATATATATATATATATATATATATATATATATATATATATAGACACATACATGCATATATGGGTACAGGGCGTCAAAAACGGTGCAAATAACATGAAATACGTTTTCCTCGCGTTCTGGTCTAACGACTTTCCATATTTGTTTTCGTTCGGTTTCCTTGTATGTCTCCACTGTCTTTTTTTTTGTTCCCAACTTTGACCCTCCATAAATTTTAAATTTTATTTTAGAATTTATGGGAGGAACTGTCTTTTAAGACTCATATTGTCGTTGAATGTTCGAAATGAGGAGTAGATAGACAGCCTACAACTAATGAAGTTTTGTTATTTCTCTGTGTTAACTTGTCCTATTTTCCATTTTTTCTCGTTGTTTACGCATTTCACTCATTTCCCCTTCGTTTGTTTATGTATTTCATGTTATTTTCACGGCCGGTGACGACCTGTACACATATATGCATGAATATATATACATTATTTATTATTCATTGTTTAATTGAATGCGACGCCTCCATTTCCAAGTATACATACATACACATACATACACACACACACACACACACACACACACACACACACACACACACACACACACACACATATATATATACCCATATATATATATGTATCTGTAGATAGATAGATAGATAGATAGATAGATAGATAGATAGATAGATAGATAGATAGATAGATATAGATAGATAGATAGATAGATAGATAGATAGATAGATAGATTGATAGATAGACAGAAAAACATATCTTCGTGTTTGTTTAGCACCCCCGCTTTGGTTTGTTTGTGTTCCTCTATTTTAGTGGTTTGTCAAAAAGTGACAGGTGGGTCAAATACGAGCATTAACGTGTTTGACAAAACCCTTTAAGGCGGTGCCCCAGTATGACCGCAGTTCAGTGACTAAAATAAGAAAGGTTTAATATTTCATTGCTGTGGCTTGTATGTACACGCAAACACAAATACACGCGCGCACACACACAAACATACACACACATTAAAAAATCTCTATACGCACACTAATGAAAACAGATTTACTTATAAAAAAGATTCACACAACGGCAGGGAAGCGTACAAACGTATAAGTACACATGCCTGCATGTGAAGATGGATAGAACGATACCTACCTACCTACATACATACATTCATACATGAAAACATAATTGATGCGTGTGTTTAACATTCAACGAAGGAGCCTTGTTTCTGTGCTGGAGACTGGATCTTTCAGTAGTGGGAGGATTTTCAAAACTAAAAACAAAGGAATACACAAAGAAGTATTTAGATTAATACCCATTGTTTTATGTAAGTTAAAATATCTATGCGTAAAGTAGTGCCATAAAATTCGCTATCAATAATGTTACAAGCTACTGACTACCTATGATTGGAACATGAAAACTGAACAATGATTTGACAAAGAAACCTTAAACAAAACTAAAGAAAGCTGTTATTTGTGTTGCCAAACAGTCGGGATTTGTTAATGGTTTCAATGTCTGCGGCAAAAAAAAAAAGCAAATATGCATACTTTTCCAATATATAGCTACATTACGAGATATGACTGTCAAGTTATCAAATTTATAAATATATGTATACGTGTATAGACATTCATAACTATTTGCATGCATAAATGCATGCACATACACACACGCATGCACATACACATACACACGTGTGCACACACACTCATATATATATATATATATATATATATATATATATATATATATAAGAAAGTTTTCATTTTGAATATTCTTTGAAAACATGGGAGCGCTTAGAAGAATTAGTGATGGATTTGGTAAATTTACTGTTTCAAACTAACCAAAAGGAACCTAATTGGAAAATATCTAAAAAAGCCAACTTATTAAAAAAGACAAAAGTAGCATAGAATTGTAATTTTTAATGCAACAAACACGCACACGGTTTTGTTTTTTCCTCTCTCCTACACTCACTCCCATTGTCGAATGAGTTATTTTTTTCCGTTAATTTGGAACAAAAACTTCTTTAAAATTTTATTGACGTTCTCATCTGATGACCTATAAGTCTAAATAATAAAATTGCCGGTGGCACTCTCAGCAGCAATCACATTGGCCTCGTTACTGTAAAAACGGCGTCGAACACACGCCAACATCATTACATTTAGAAAACGAGCGCGTGAATATATTGAAATGCGGATGATGAATTTTGGAACCTTCCTGTTTCAAATTAACTGAAAGGAACTCATACAAAAATAAATAAAACTTTCTAAAAAATATATATATATATAAAACTAGAAACTTATGTTTTTCTATGTAACTGAAACTCATTCATAACCTTGTATGCATGTGTATGCATGAAAATGAAATACACACACATACGATCGTACATCATGTTATACATTTCGTAGCTTCTGGTTACTGAACAAAGTTCGTGCTATTTAACACATCGAAGAAAAGCGAATGTTGATCCAAAGAGAAAACCCATTGAAACCTTGTCTTGAAACGAAAAATATAAAAAGTAAAGGAAAGACTGTTGTGCAAAAATAAAAAAAAAATAAATAATAATTATAATAATAAAAGGAAGAAAGAAAGGCAAGAAAAAGTAAGAAAGAAAGAGAACTTGCATATAGTTGTTTTAAGCATGTAGCTTTGAATAATAGTTTCAAAATGTCAGTTGAGATGGGTAAACATTCAATGTTGTATCTGCATTATATAACAATACATACGTCGGTACCGTCTGCTATGTTTCTTAAGGCAGTCACATTTAGTTGACGGTAAGATACTTCATGAAATATTTCATATAGTTTTATTCCTTTTAATTTATTTATCCGTGTGTTGTTCGTTCTATATGTTTTGTTTGTTATTGGTTTCAACATAATTATATACATATTCAAAAGATAACGCTAATTAAATGTTGCTTTTTTGTAAATATGTACGTGGTTTTCATTTTTTTCTTTGGTTTTCTATCACCATATTTTGCTTTCTCAAAACATTTCCAGTTCTATTTAAATTACTATTGAACAATTGTCTCTTGAATGATTAAAAAAACAATATATTTTTTTGTTTGTTTGTTTCCTAGAGGACTCATTAAACCTTTAACAATAATGATACATTGATTTTATTTTCTACACACAAATCTATTTCTTTTGTGTAATTTTAATGGAAAATAAACCAATGCATTGTTTTCCTTGTGTGTCTTCTTAACAAGTTAATTGAAATCTCTAATTGTTGGTAATCAATTTACGCATTTTCTGATTCAGAAGCAAATACACAGCTGGCCAAGTTGACAAGACTTTAGGCTACCAACCAAAGCTTTTACAGTTTGAGATGTCAAAAGTACTTCTACAAAATCATTTACAGCTAAATTACTCCAAGCCACACCTCAGTGTCAAAGATCTAACACATATAATTATTTAGCTTGCTAGAAATAGCAGCAAGGCACCCTCAATTGAAGAATAGCAAATTCACGAGAGAGCGTATATTTGGCGCTTAATCTTATTAGAAATAACAGTCAAATCTCGTCTAAATTTCATTCTATTTTATTTAATTTTGGAAAGATACCTAACAAACTATATATGTCGTGACTCAAACCGCTACAAATAGCAGCTAATCTCCATTAGATTATAGTTTATTGCCATAAAAATTCAAACAATATGTATGGATCGTACACAGCGTCTGTGAAAACACTCAACACTCTAGAAAAAACAGCTGATCTCCCTCAAATCATAGTCTACTTTACTAGAACGGAAAACACATTATCTAGTGTTTTACCTTAATATTTTATGACACAGTAAGCTAGAATTTAAGTGTGATGGGACTGTTATTTCTAGTTAATAAACCATCATGTATATAATCCATTATCGGCCCCCATGTCCTTCTAATTCAAAAGTAGACGGTCATTTGTGGAGAACAGCTGCTTTTTCTTATGTGTGGAGTTACCTCATAGATGCCATATACGATTCATGTCGCTAACATCTTGTCTATTTTTCTAAGTACACAAAACTGGAAAACTAGACTAGATGTTAGCAACTGGAAGGATTTGGTTAGATGTGAGAGCGTAGCTGAACAACATTGTTCACGTTTTCATTGGACCAGTGTAAGTGTGTGATGCACCTCTCTATTCTCGCCCAAAATTTTTATTGCCATAAAATAATTCGGCGCAGATGACATGTATCTTGGTATGGTATTAAATAAAGTTACGACAAGCATTTTGGTTGAGCGCTATCACCACAGTAGTGAAACAGGTTTGTCTCTAGTCATTCTCATCGTTTCTTCTTGTCACCGAGTTTGTGAAGCATACAGCCATAAATGTGCCAACTGCCGGAAACAGTACACTGAAGATAGATGCCTAACGGATCAGGACCTGGCCGATAATATTGCGCTCCTGGAAGTGCAGAAGAGTTAGGTTCAGTGCTCCAGTAAATGACAAACAGAGTGTCTGAAGAAGTGACAGAGTAGATCTGAGGATGGGATTTACGGAAAGCAGGGGGATGCAGGCCATGGACAAGGGGAGATGCAAATCCTTGTGAATCAAAAACCCGTTGAAAACGTGTGTGTGTGTGTGTGTGTGTGTGTGTGTGTGTGTGTGAGTGTATATAGCCATATGTGTGTATACCCATATGTATGTGCGTGTTTATGTGCTTGTGTGCGTCTATCTGTCTGTTTGCCATAGTCTTCTATCTAATTTACAGGATAATTTACTCTAATAGACCTCACAGTGGAAAACCACGCTCATGTAGACACCATCGTTATGAAGCATCATGCGATTCTAACTTATTGCAAGAGCTGTGCTGTGTCAATAACCAATGTATTTTAACTCTCTGTTACGCCGAGCCGACAAGGAATGACCCAAACAGACGGATAACTTGCTAGAAATAAAACTCAATCTAATGCACATCATAACTCACACTACCTTAAAATAAAAGAGTACACTCTCGATAAAAGCGCCAGAACACAAACGGGCGTGATAGTCATGAGTGAAAAACTTTAATTATATGTTTGCTCTAATTATGTTGACTTGAGATTGAACAACAATAATTATGAAGACCTAATCCATTTTAACATCACTACCTGGCAATTGGGTCTTTGCTATGATTTAGAAACACGGAATGATTTAGGAGTATTAAGCTTTTAAATCCTAATCCTGAATTAATGAGATATAAGAGGTTAAGCCCCATCTTTGCGTACTTATGTAGTTATGAATAAATGTCCAATAAATGATAAGAAACAGTTAAAAAATAATGATTATTGTTTCTGATTTTTTAGACACAAGGCCAGCAATTCATAAGGCTTTTTACCTGAAATTGTGTGATAAGTCTACAAAAGCCAAACACACAATTCCACCTCATCATGTTGATAATCAAGAAAACGGTTTGGAAGCATGAATATCGAAAATACTAGGAGAAAGTAATTTCTTCTAGTATACTATTAATATTTATCATACCGACTTCAAAAATCGAATAGTAAATATCTTTAGTTATCCAATAACATTGGCAGCTTTTACAACACTACGACTGAGCATTAAAGCAGCTACACAACAACTTAAATGTCGACCAGATATATTTCGACTTTGCAAAACTCTTTGATTAAAACAAACATGGAATAATATGTCACAAGATGTGTGATCTTAGCGTTACCGGGAAGTTTGGAGAGAGGCCGCACGACCTTTAAAAAGACAGAAGCCAAGAATTGGTGGCAAATTGATCCACTTCTAATTAAACACAGACAGTGATTGATGTTCTACTCGGCACTTTCTAAGGGCCACTGTTATTCATAATGTAATGATGTATGTTTCCAGGTTCATATTACAAAGTTGACAATAAAATGCAGGCGACTGGCTGTATGGATGCTTAGAACTATCAGAACGAGAAAACAGGAAACCATGATGGTTCTCTGGAGGACATATATCCTCAGCTGCTTAGACTACTGCTCCCAGCTATGACCACCAAACAGTGTAAAATTGACGGCAGAACTCGAAACAATCCAGCGAAGATACACATAGTAAGTAGATCGTTGCAATGCGACATGTCTGCTATTTAGAAACGCTGGAAAAGTTAAGACTCTACTCCCTAAAACAAAGGCAGGAAAGACATACTTTGATATGCATCTGAAAATTCCTGGAAAGGCTTGTAACGTACTTTGGAATTGAAAGTTACACAAACAGCAGAACGGGGTACCAGTGCCAGAGATCCCAGCATCGTCATCAAGATACAGAACCATATATTGCAACAACTTGGGTGTTAAGGGCTCACTGCTCGTCAGTATCCCCCAAAAGCCGGAGAGACTTGCATGGGGTGGATGTAGGTTTCTCCAACCCAAAACTGGATTTCCTTCCGTCCAGAGTTCTTGATGAGCATTCCTCGCAACAAAAAGCACAGATGAGGGTAGCAGCTTCAAACTTCCTCATCCACCAAATGCTACATATCAAGTAATGAAGGTCTAACAAAGATAATAGCGGTGCCCCAGCATGGCAGCTGCTCTCAAGCTGAAGCTAGTTAAAGAGTATATGACATATTATCTTATATTTATATAGATAAAGATATATTTAACATTAACGCAAATTCCTTCTCCTTGTTCTCTCTCTCCCTTTTCTTCTCTCTTTCGAAATTGACAACACTGCACTGGGATAGGGGACGTAGAGGAAACCTCTCATACCGCTCTTTTCACCGGAAATTGAAAAAAGTCTGAACTTCTAGTTAGTAATCTCTGCTCACAGAAAACGAAAATGACATGTTACTAGTACCATTAAGTATAGAACGAGGATGGTTAGAATAGTTCTTGGATGTAAGAATATTTGTATCATCTTTTTCTTTTATCTTACAATATTATTATACTATAAAGATGTCAAGTGTATTTTCATTTCTTACACGGCAATTGGTTGATGTTCCCCGGCAGATTCAGAATTCCGTCGTTGTTGTTTAGCCTGTATTTTAGCCGTGATTGAGATGATTAAATGTGACTCAGCCATTATTTCACGTTCTGCTCTCAGGAATGACATATTTGGTGCCGCAATATTATTTCCAAAGCCTTTCCTGCTTTTTACAATAGTAGGGTGTGATTTGAGTGAGTTCTAGCTACTATTTCTAACAACTTCAATGCTCACGTAATAAATAATCTTTTTACCTGAAATTGTGTGATAAGCTACAAAAGCTAAACACACAATTTCACCTCATCATATTTAATGCTTATTGTGAACTTGATAATCAAGGAAACTAATGTTTGGGAACATAAATCTCAACATTGACTTCCTTCTAGTATATTATTAGTATTTATCTTACCGACTTCAGGAAGTCGAATAGCAAATATCTTTAGTGTGATTTGAACTAGCAATCCAGACAAATGAAAGACAGTACTAGAACGAGGCTCTTAGTCTGAATCAGTCCGATCCGGTCTGGTGCACCACTATTTCTGTCAACTTACCGCCATAAAATTATAAATAATATTTTTATTTAGATTCTAGTTGAGTAACACGATTGATTTCAACATTTGTTCAGACTGCTGATTAAAATAACATTAGTAACTGTACTTTAGTTTTAAACAAACACGCTCAATAAGATGATGACTAATGCATTAATAATTTACTGCCTTAACATCATTATCCACGCCACCACTGTCGCTATCATCATCATTATTGCTTTTGTCACTTCCATCATTACTCTTGTCATTATCTATCACCCATCTGCTTACCAATTTTGAATCGGAACTCTATAACAAAGAATCATATAGATTATCTTTAGAAATTCATCATGTCCATTTTGACAGTATTCTATGAAGATATTCTTAGTTAGTAAACACAGATGCAGAAATTTATTGATGTCATTGCTAAATATATTTGGCAGCAAGAAACTGCATATGTATTTAGATCCATTTTCAAAGGTTCTAAAACTTAGCATCAAACGAATTTGGAAGATAGATGAAAATTGATCACTATGCATAATTAAATTTGTTCTGAGGTTGGCAAAAGTTTTTCTATTTGTGTTCAGGTTATAAGGCAATGAACGATGACGAAGAAAATTCTTTATGACATAAATTGTCCGTATAAAACAACCATATATCAGATAATTTATTAGTAATGGGAAAATGAGTTGGCAAAACTTTTCCTTTTATATTTTGTAATCTGCATTACATAAGGTAACAATATCTTTAAATAAGAGGTAAACTAAAGGCAATCTAAAGTTAAAAATTCAGAAACCTGTTTCAATTCTTGTTTCAACACGTTTTATTTATTTCTTGATCATAATGTTTTTCAAAATTGAAAATATGTCTATTGATTTGAATAGCAAACACCAGAACCAAGTGTCAAACGTCTCTGAAATCACTGCCCATTATCTACTATAACAAAAACAGAAGTCCATAATCTATACTTGAACAACAATACTGGATTGTCAGAACTCATTTCTTTATATATTTGATCGGTCGGGAAGACTACTTTCTCAATTAGACCTACATAATGCTTTTTAATTTTGATACAAGGTCAATAATTTTGAGGGTAGGAAGCAAGTCGATTATATAATCTCCGCCGTACTAGACTGGTTCTTATTTAATCAACACCGAAATAATGAAAGGTAAAATCGATCTTGCGAGAATTTGAGCCTAGAACGTAAAGAGCAGGACGAAATGCTGCTACAGCAATCGCTGAACTGTTTGTTCATTATTTTCCTATATAACATATAAAGATTAATTGTATGTTTTTTATTCTACAGCTTTGAAAATGAGCAGCGACAAAAGAAATTATTGACGTGGAAGGTCCAAAGAAACGTGTAGCACAAAACGGGTTCAAACATTTCAAGGAAGAAGACACCAACTCTGAAAACACACCAAAGAAGATGAAGCCTTGTTTGAAATGGTTGAACAACAGCCAAGCACAACCACACGCACATTGTTGGTAGATCTTGGTCTTTCACAAAGCACCATCAATCCATAGCCATAAACTCGGCCTTGCGGACAGAGGCTGTCAAAAAGCTCCTCAGGAACAAACCTATGACCAGGATCAACGACGTGTGAGCACTTGCAAAAAACTGCTTGCAAATCCTCGAAGTGCCCGTTTTTTTGGCGTCTAATTGTAACTGGAAAGAAAAAAATGGATCTAATTTCACAATAAAAGAATTCAGTGGTTTCGTTCCAGACAGGTTATCAAACAAACAATGTCAGGTTGAACAGTAGGTCATCTGTATTTGGCGGAATTTCGAAGGGTTGTTGCCATTTGAGTTTGTCCCATATGGTGATGCTGTGAACGCTCACTTTTATTCTCAACGACTGCAGCGAGTATATGATGCTTTGAAAGCTCATTACATGGCATTGGTGAATCGAAGATGCGCACTCCCACTGCATGACGTCGACACAGCACACACTGCTAATGTTACTAAGTGCAAACTTGGAGAAATTGAGGGCCTAGAATTGCTGCCTCACCTTGCCTATGTTCAGACGTTTCTCCAACAGATTACAACTTTTCCGTGCTATGGCTCATTTCCGTGCTATGGCTCATTTCCTGCACGGCCTATTGTTCATCAATGTGGATGAGGATGAAAACAGGCGCAGGGGATATTTTGTCTCTAAACCGGCCAAATAATATAAGCGTGGAATTGAGCTTCTGGGACAACGGAGGCAACAGACAATATAATATGATGGTATACATTGTGATAAATAAAGGCTTCTCATATGCAATTACTTTGAACTATTTATTAAAGCTCGAATTACGAAAAACATTTTTGACCAACCTGATACTTATAGACAGACACTCCACCCACACATAAACACTCACACACATATACACAAATGCAGACTTTATATTTTTATGTTCTGTTATCTAATGGTCCAATAAAAAGCCATAAAAATAAGTACCAAAGTGACAAATACAGAGTAATGCGGTTGATATGATCAAATGGTCAGTATGATTCTTGTCCGTTGATGGAGACTAGTTAAAAAAAAGCACACACCTTTTATTATGGCTAGTCTGGATAAGAATGCTAGCATTAATGATGTTCATATCTTCCTAAATTAGTGGTAATTTACTGGATTTCTAGCCTGAATTTAAAGTGTTGTCTGTTGACGATTCCCAAAGGCAATGTTAGAACATGAGTGGATGAAGTATACCATTTATTAATAGAAACGGTACCTCAGCTGCACTTCCATCTAACAATTTTCTTCTATAAGTAATTAGTTGACCTGTGGTTTTGTAGAAAGCTATTATACAAAATTGCCCCGCAATACGATTCAATCACAGACCGTCTAGTTACGAATGAAACATCTCAAGCACACACAGTCATGCGGCAACCATGTATGATTGTCAAAATTAACTATGATATTTTGAATAATTAAAAAAATCTTTACTGTCGTCATTTGAAAGAGAAAAAATAGGAAATCTCATTCCATCCGAAGAGCATTCCCCAATGTCAATTTCAAAAGTGAATTTTTTTACTTTAATTTTTCGTTTTATTTTAACCGATGTTTAACTGGTAGCAATATGTCTGCATGTTGATAAGGCGGCGAACTGGTGCTAGTAAAAAAAACGTTTAGCAAACCAACATTTCTACCGATTTTAAGTTCTGAGTTCAAATTCCATCGCGGTTGACTCTACCTTTAATCTTTTGGGGTACCAGCTGAACACTGAGGTCGAAGTAATCGAGTTATTCTCTTCTCTCGAAATTCTTGCCTTGTACCAATATTTCAGATCAATATGAATGCATAAAGAAAAACATCTACAATCGATTTTACAGTTTAAAATTTGTCATTTTCAAAATGTCAACAGTAAATTTTAAACTTTGATGTGTTAGAGAAACACAGAAATAGAAAGTCGTAAAATATAACAATTTTACTAAATTATCGCAAAACATTTATTACCTTGCTAAAGTAATTAGTAAGCTACTGAATAATTGCGTTTGCCATAAGTAGTTGTTAATCCAACTGCTCTTTAAGTGATATATCACTTTCTGGGTGAGAGATGGACTTATAAATCTCAATTTTAAACAAGCAAACGACTTAAGAGGATATATATTTAAATAATTAATCTGCAATGTAATGCAGCGTGTATATATACTGCATACATGTACACACACACACATACACACACTTATATATATATATATATGTATGCGTGTTTATATACTCACTCATAAATATATGTGTATACACACACACACAGACACAAGCAAAGTAACTAGTTAGAAAATCTCTATAAGAGGTGAAAGTAATAACTATACTGAGAAGTAGTATTTATCGCCACTTGAAGACAGCAGTTTCGTTACTATCGTTTTTAACCTCTGGCGAACGCTTCCTCCAGATTATTATCAATTCAATCTGCACATGATATATTGCAAGCAGGGGAACAAACCCTACCAGCTTCTAGCGACGATGATGCAACCACCAAACTGGCCAGTTTCGAGTTATTTGTGACCATCTTCAGTGGTGGACACCCATCTGCTAGAGATTAATTCTTTATTACGGGCACAAGGCCTTATTACAGAGGGGACATACAAAGGCATGCGGAAACATGAAATATATGAAGGATGAATGTGAAATAAATATGTTTACAAAGCAAATGAGTCGGCCATCCGTATATTCCTTTAACACAATCTCTCGCCTCGCTCCGAGGCGAAACCGCGACGTCGCACTTCGTTTTTGCCCTACCATTATAAACCTTTTAAACTAATGTTCATACAGTCCTTACTTATTTCTTTTCTTCTCCTTTTTCTTCTTAAACTAAAAGAAAACCAAATGTTTATTACAGTGTTAAAAAAAAAAAACTTTAAGAAACCTGTTCATTTAACAGTTTCAAATTTACATTATCTTTCCTTTTTTTTTCCTGAAAAATTCAAACAATCATTTCTCTCAGTTACAGTCTTTACAGAATTATAATGACTTACCACTTACTCCTTTAAAGCCAGGGTGTCCTATCGCGCTATAATTTTTCTTTTCGTTTGTGCTTTTCACGTTGTCTCTTTTTGCTCCCGTTTGCCTGCTGTTTTATGGGTTCTTGTATTTCCGTTTCTAAGTCTGTGTGTTCGTGTATTTTGTGTGTCTGTGTGTCCACTTAACTTCAACTCTACGTGTTTCGTCTGTGTGTCTATGTCTTTAGGCTTCCGAAATTGTGGGCCGTCTCGTTTCTGGTGTGAATGATTCTGTACTTTTAATTCCTTTTCTGGTACTTCTTCTGGTAAATTTTCTCCGTTTCTCGTCGTGGGTTGAGTTTCTTCTTCCATTCCTTTACACTTCTTCACTTCCACTGTCATCAGTGACTTTCTTCTCTCTCTTTTCCTGGGTTTTACCTCCGCCAAATTCCCGTCATATTCTGTTCTCTGCTTCTGCCTTTTTCCACCACTATCTCTTCCTGTACATTTTCTCTTCCACCATTTCTACTGCTGTTCTAGGACATTTCCTTCTCAGGTACCCTCTTTCACCGCACCCGTAACATTTTGGGGGTCTCCCCTCCAACATTAATTCCAGTTTTTCGCCGTTTGGTAGTTCCACAATTTCCGCCATTTCATCATAATATTCTGGGCTTACGGCGCAAATTACTTCAACACCATATCCCCAAAAATTCAATTGTTGAATTCTGCTTACTATGTAAATCTTCAGGTTTTCACTTCCCTTCACCAGCTCTGAATTAACAATTTGCGATTATCACCCATTTTGGGTCTATCGATGGTGGGATTCTTCCCACCCTGACCCTGACGATTCTTTTGTCCAGACAGTTCGGCATTAACGTCAATTTCTCTCCCAGTATCAGTCTATTGTCGTTCATTTTCACCTCCTCTTCTGATGCAATGGTGACTATTATAGTCGCGTATCCCCTTCCTCTTGTAAAGAAGGTTATCTCTTCACTCATTCGTTTCGTCAATATTTCCTCTATCACTTCCTGCGGTACATGCTCTTCTCCTATTTTCATTCGAAAATATTCTGAATGTCACCGTTCTGCTTTCCATTTTTCTTTTTTCCTCCTCTGGCATGGTCATTTTTATGTTTGACTCTTCTTTTGCTATCTACTTCTCATTCTACTCCATCTTCTTCGGTTCAGCACACGTGGATCTATGGTATCTCGACCTCCGGTAGCTTCTGCGTAACTCTTCTTTTCTTCCATTATTCACTTCCACCCAACGATGGTGTATTCGCACAAAATTCCGCTTAGTATTCTTCAAAAAACAACAAAATTCACGGCTACTAGAGATAAAAGTAGTACGCGCCAGCTCGCAGTATATAGAAAAATAAGTCACAAGCAGTCACTGATCATGCAACAAGTAAAGTAGCTAGTTAGAAAATATCTATAAGAAATGAAAACTGTAACTATACTGAAAGTAATGAATATCGCAACTTCAACATGGCTGTTTACGGGCGAGTGACCTCAATCTAGTTGTTACAGTGACAACGTGTCGGCCATATTAGACTCCGGCCTTCTTTAGGTATCTGTTATATTCGAGAAATTTCTCTGAACTTCCTTTCCAACACAACTTTTATTGAATCCACAATTATAAATTGTTCTCATTCAGTTATCCATATCAGGCATATTCTCGTGTTTGTGATTCTCCTCTTTCTCTTGTTACTTTCTAGTTCTGCTTGAACTAGATGATATATAGTTACTGACTAAGAGAATGAAGTGGCGTCCGCAAGTTAAAGTTCTACTACACACTACACTAAATCTTAAATTCGCAATTCTATGTCAATTAAAGATACCTATTTGGTGTTCTTTGTTATGCTGGCCCTTCGGGGTAGTTAATCAAAACGTAGCCTGTGTTCTAATACTTTTATGGAGTGTCGATATAAAATAATTATATATAAAACAAAAATTAGCTTTCGCCAGTGCCAAGCGTTTGTACAGCAAGGTCGAATAGGGGTGTATTAAATGCATACAGAGTTGATGCGTTTTTATTGGAACTATTTTAGCTTCCAGAGATTCTAGAAGAAACACATTAAATTGAAATTAGAAATGGATATGATATCGAGAGACAAGTATTCTCCTAAACTAACTTACCATTAAGATAAAGGCACACTGATCATCTATATACCAGAGAACAACCGTCGACACCTGCTTCAACTTCAACAAACATCAAATGAAAGGCAATACTGGTGCATTAACACAAAGTTGATGCTTGTAAGGGTAATTTTGGCTCACATAGCCATTTGCCTGTGTTTCACAAGCTTGAAAGCATTGACTAATGTGTAACCTCAACCATGTTCAAATCAGAAGACGACATGTGATTGGTCAACTGCAACTTAGGTTCTTGTGGACAAGCTAAGACTTATATAGGAGACTGTTAGTAACTGTTGTCGGAAGTCTCTGCAAGATTCTACTGAAGGGTCAAGGAGCAGCTAGGATCCAAAAGAAACAACAGGGATCGAGATTAACTTAAGTTTCCAAGAGATCTACTTACTCCCTGATATTATTTTCAAGTTATTCATTTGAAACTGGCACAAGAGAAACGTACTCCTGTGACAGCAAATAAAATTTCAAATTGTATTACTTCTCGAAGGATCCTGTGGAATGCGTTAGTACATGCAGTTTTTTCAGACAGTCAAGAGCTACAATATACCAAACCCCTGGATTATGCAGCATAAAAAATATATCGAGTTATATGTGGGTTTGGGTAGTCATATCATTGGTCTCCACGTTACTATATTTATAATAGTAGGTAGCACTAGCGTCTCCCCTGTCCCGAGGCCTAAATGCGTGTAGCTGCTGATAATGCCATCACTTGAAGTAGTTAGTATTTATTAGCCTATAATTCTTCTGTAGTGGGTGTCGCTTTAGAAACACAAATCCCTCTCTGTAGTTAAGCAGCTTAATTTTAGCATTTGCATGTGGCGGAGCTGTTGGACAACTGTATGTTTCCGGTTGTGGTACATGAAACTGGTAGTAATATGTCCGTTCCAGACAAGGAGAGCTAATCCAAACATTACGTTTCTTAAGAGTTTTGTGGCATTTGTATGTAGCTGGAAAATTGTATAGCATCTTACAGACGATAGAAATATTATAGCCATATAAACTTTATATGAGTGAAGGGTTTATCAAAATTGCTTTACTCCTCCTTTTCCTCCAGTGCAGAGAGGATAGATAGTTCTCCATATAAACTTTTCAGCCACTTAATAAGTATTTATCTTGGATGTTTCCAACAGATCAACCCACAAAAATTGTGTCAGGGGAAATCGAGAAATTAACTCTTTGCGAACATCCTCTTAGCGCCTTCATACAACAATAGTGACTCATTTTAGCAGTTTTCAGTGACTGTCATCCCGAGACATTTACTCATCAAGTTGGAATCAAGTTTACCATTGACCACTAAAAGACTAATGTGGAGAGAAATGCAGATACGTTTTCACATATAGTAGACATTTGATCGATTATGCAGGTGTTTTCGTGTCTATGGAATTCTAAATGATGGCGGTATCAGTCACCAATTTTGCAATTTAGACATACACACACATATATTAATACATATATATATGTATATATATGTAGTTTTAGGGAAAAGAACGAAGGTTCATGGACTCATCGATGATAATCCACTGTCACATATATATACACACAGCAATAAGTAATTATTAATGTATATATATATAAGCATGGATATGTATTTATGTATATATATATATATATATATATATATATATATATATATATATATATATATATATATATATATATATATATATATATATATATATATATATATATATATATATATATATATATATATATAATGTAGTATATTGCCACTTAAGTGTGGCTGACCCCTAGGGGTGGATGTTACTGTTGCTTTTAGCCCCAGGAGGACATCTCCTCCAGCTGGGGCTAAAAGCAACAGTAACATCCACCCCTAGGGGTCAGCCACACTTAAGTGGCAATATACTACACTTTATCGTGCAGTTACTGTTAATACTTCATTTAGAGAATTAACATATATATATATATATATATATATATATATATATATATATATATATATATATATATATATATATATTTATATATATATATATACATATGTGTGTGTTAGTGTGTTTTAGCTACGGCTTTAAGTCTGTTCAGAGTTACCACTCTTCGGTATTTCCCATTGATAACGGTTAAAGAGCTAGAAACATATTTAGGTATCCGGCAAGGGGCAGCACTGGATAGATATGGAGCTTTTACTCCTTTTTACCATAAGGGAGAATGTTTTCTTCGCGGTAACTTGTAATTTGTCTTTATAAGCTGAAATATGTCACAAGTATATTTTAACTGTGTGTATGCATGTGTGAGTGTGTGTTTGCGCGCGTGCGTAATACACAGGAGGGCATATTCACACAAATATACTTACACTGTAATTCTCATGTGTACAAATACGTGATTTGAGTGTTAACTTCTTCATCGCGAAAATCTGTGTGCGGATCTGTGGGAATTCAATTGCATTGTTTTCTTGGGGATAACTGCGTGATCAAATGGTTTTGCGTGGTTCGCTGTGAAGTGGCATTCGTTCTATATATCACATCGTCTGTAAACGTGTAATAGAGGAGATTGACAATTGATGATGTGTTAAAATTTTTATTTAAATAAACTTTGATATTTATATCATTTTTCTTGAAAAATGACTTGTCTCGTCATTAGTTTGCTTTTCCTCATTCATCATCCTAAATATGAATACTTTATCTTTGATCTTCGTTCGCTGGAAACTTCTCACAGAGATAGTGTGGTTTGGAATTTAATGTATTGTTGTTTTTTTTTTTCTTGAAAACAATTTAATTTACGATAAAAAGATGTACTGCTTTTTTGTTTGTCACAATATGCTTTATCTTTCAAAATATTCAACAACTTCATTGTGTTGTATATTCTTAGATTCATAAATTTTATAGTTAAACTAGATAGTATATATATAAATGAGGGGTCATTTTCATAGGAACTTTCAATGGCCAGCCAGATAACTGAAGAGATGGTGGCGTGGGTTTCCACCCCGGCATCCGAAACCGAATAAGTGTCACATATTTTACAGATATATATATATAATCAAGGATAAAATCTCTCTCTCTCTCTCTCTCTCTCTCTCTCTATATATATATATATATATATATATATATATATATATATATATATATATATATATATATATATATATATATATATATATATATATATATATATATAAAAGGATAAAATCTATACAGGTAGCTAGCACATAAAACATTTTAGATACAAATTAATGCAGAGTATGTCATTTTTTAATAATGATTGCAAGAGCAACTACATGGTACTGCCACATCCATTCTTCTCACATCTTCTTCTAGCAAGTGGTACTAACATGTAGTTACCCTTATTATAATTATATATATATATACTACCTTGTTGTCAGAAACTAGTCATGAAGATATTTCTAACAATACTCGTGCTGAGTAGTACCCCTTGTGACCTTAGTGACGTCTATACTTCTGCTTTTCGGTTGTAAAATTCCGAATAAGGTCCTCCATATTATTTATAATTTTCTGTTTTACAGTTTATGAAATCAGCGTGTGATTTCAACGGAAATCTTATAAACTGAAAAGGCGAACTGAGTTTAAACCTAGGCGCTGTGAGAGCTCCTGGTGAGCATTAAAATGCGAAATCATCGATGATGTGGCTATGTCCCTTGCTGTAGGACATTATCTCCCTTGTCAGTTATTAAGATATTGCTTTCCGTGGCTATTGAGTTGCTTTGACTCTTATTTCTAGCAATACTGGTGCTGATTGGTACCCTTTGCGACCTCTATATTTGTGCCTTTAGTTTATGCACACATACATGCATACATACACATTTATATAGTATAAAATGAATATAATATATTAAATATATTATAATATAGGTGGCCCGTATAAGATATATATATATATATATATATATATATATATATATATATATATATATATATATATATATATATATATATATATATATATATATATATATATATATATACACATAATACACACAAACATGCATAAATATAAATTGAAAACATTTTCTGTTTATGAGATCAGTAACAGTGTGTCGGTTTGAAAATATATATTTCGAACAAGAGTCTAGTGTCACCATCTATAGCCAGGAAATTATTCTGTGCTGATGAAGCGAAATAACCCATAAACTATTGGTACGCAGATATTGTTTTGAGCTCCCTTGTTCGGAAATATAAAGACGCTGATAGTGCATCGATAGCCAGCTGGAGACGATGTTTTCTGGGGCTAAATAGCAGTAGCATTCGTCCAAATCAGGACTACTACATTACGTTGGCAAATAATCATTACTCTCTCTATATATAATGTTGCAAGTAATCTAAGACTAAGGCAAAATGTGCTCATTCAGTTGTTGCATGACGGGTATTTCAATAACTGCTTTTATCTAAAGCATTCATTCATAGGTTATTCAAAATGATTTTATTTTAAAGCTAATTTACTTGTTGCCAAAACTGTTGAAAACTTTAAAACAGTGTACAATTAATTTGGATATTAATGTTAAGTGTGTGCCATTAGTGCTTCAAATACTCATGCTTTCTCGATGACATTTGAATATCCGACTACAGGATTTCTTCACAATAAAAACACAAGGGGTATTAAGATCACAAAAATAAATATTATCAAATTTTAATGGATTTACAAGGGGAAATACAGAATCCACGACCCTGATCAGGCGTCTGAAACTCGTGGGAAGGAAGGAGAAATTTATATCGAAGCAAAATGATTTTAAGACATTAAAGAAAGTGTATTCCATTAATTGCACTTGTGAACTAAATGATGATGCTAAATTGCGAGGTAGATAAACTTTGTTACCCTATTGACAACTGTAAATATAATACACATTTCATATAGTATTACGTCTGCTTGATTAATTCCACTTTTCGACATGGATTTTGTATATGTAATTAATTTTAATGACTTATGTAGATTATATTTCATTAGTTATTTCTAAATGAAAAAATTATTGACATAAAATATTAATTCTTTTCACAGCAAGAGATTCAAATCTCAATTACTTCTCGGTTTGTTGAGATCTGAGGACCACTTAGATAAGTAGGAGTATTTACAAAATTTGATAATAATTGTACTTTGGCATAATGTGTTTTTAAAATAACACAATATGTTACACACAGTCATATTTTAAATGTCCCTATTATGTATGGTAAGATATAAGACTGAACAAACATTTTAGAAAGAATCTGTATTAAAATATAAAGAAAATCGTAAATTGATAGTACATCAAAACCTACTATTCAACTATTGCCTAGTGTGCTTTACCATCTTGAAAATATGCTCAAAAGAGATTTGTGTTGTGTTTCGGTATAAAATTCAGTGCTATTAATATATATGTAATGATATTCGTACAGCTTCACTAGAGCAAGTTCTTCTTGTTCACTTTATGAATAATAGGTATTAGTGTTCGACTTGTGAAACATGTACTATTTTCAAGATCATTTTCTTTCTGTAATAATACATCACTTAAAATCACTAGTATAGCACAGAGAGTAAAAGCTTTATTTGAGAAATTCTGGAGAAAATTGGACAATTCGTTATTGATTTGTTGGAGAGCATTTATTTGAGCTAATTGCTATTCTTGCACAGAGTTTTTACACAACAATATATTAAAAAGTCTTAGCAATATAGACAAATTCGTTACAAATTGGATAAATTCTTGCGCAGAAATTGTACGTGACCCCAAATATTCACTCAATTCACTCACATCTTTCTGAAGTCAAACTCATGTAATAGCTTTCATTTCGTTTTCACTTGTTAGTGAAATTGTTAGAGAAAAGCCAAAAATAGTGTGGCGCATAAACTATACTACTTTAAATTCGATTTCACATGCATCTCTATTTTATATTAATTCCTGGTTTTCGAATAGGTGTAATACAATTTTCGCGTTTGTTTCATGTCAAACTTGCGTAGAATCAAATACAACATTATTATCCATATGATTTATAACGTCAGAGCAATTCTCATACATTTCGAGCTTACGGAAAACTCAAAAAACCTTGCCTTTTACTCTGATACAATCTGATTATAATTTCCTAGTCTTCTTCAGACATTTGTATGTCATAGAATCTTCGTCTAATATCAACTCTATACTTATCTTTCTCCCTTCTTCTCGCGCCAGCATTTCATCAGACGTCGTATAAAAACGTGCCTATGCCAAGTGAAAGCTTCCTATGCTCTTTGGATATTTGCAAAATCTCAAATTTACCTAATTTTTCTTTTACACATATAGAAGAGAACTATCAGAAGAATTGAATACTTCGGTTCGATAAATTATAGCAAATGGTACAAGATCAGCTAAAACAAGAAGTCTACTTTTACGACGCTGAGAATCTGTTCTGTAGGAAAGCATGTTAGAAGAGGAGAAAAATACCATTCCATCAATAAGTAATGCTAGTTGAAAATTTTCTAAATTCACTGAAGAAATTAAATATATTATTCATATAATATTGATCAAATGGGTTGATATGTAAATGAGTATGTACATCCTTTTTTAAGGTAAATATTGATCCATCAATTATCAAATATACTGTCAAATAAATGGAGGTGCTTCTATGTGTTCGTCCTAACTGCTAAAAATAATAGTCAAATTACAAAAGAACTCGATGTGTTATATATACTGCTCTTCAAACAAAAAATATGATAGTCTCTGCATAAAAAAATCTTTGATCAAAAGTCCTTTTGATCATAGTTTACCAGGGACTGAAAACCAACACGACATCAACTGATCATTCCTACGATGCATTTTCATCACATTGTTTAACAGTAGAAATTTGTTTACTAATTACATTTAGAATCAAACCTGTCCTGATATTTGAATGATTTGAGAATAATGTCAATTTATTTCCTTTTTTTTTTTCACATTTTCGTTAGTATAGCATCAATGCTCTTTGCTATGAATATTTAGCTTACGGGTCTCTGATGCGCTCTCATGGTGACATTATATATACACAGTGGTTGAACCATAAATATCTTTCCTTACAACCAATAATTACTTCTGACTTGATCAGCTGACACCCTAAAATTCTCAAGTTTCATACGCACGTATAATGAACATCTGCGGTACGGCTGCTACACTCACTTGATTGAATCTAGTAAAAAGTAATTCGTTTGATTAGAAATGCATCCATCTCAAACAGACGTACTGTTTCCCCGCTCACTCATTTTTATAACTATGAAAATGATCTCTGTTTCTCAGCTGCAAACTATCTTCACGCATGATATTCAGTCTCACATATCTCCCGAATTTTTATCACTTGTGTTATATCACAAGCCGTTGACATCCCATGTAACACTTCCTATAACTATTTCTCTCCAGAACTGAAACTTTCTCAAAGACCTTCTCACCCATGCTTTTTCTTATAAAGACACCAACCGTAAGCGCTGAATCTCCTCTGATTACATTACTGCAAAATCGTTGACGTTATTCAATTAAGAAACGTTAGCAGACAAATATCGCTTTCAAAGTTTGGCACAGGGCGAGCAGTTTCTAGAATTACGTCGATCTCAGTGCTCAACTGGTATTATTTTATCGACCTCGAGTTGATAAAAGGTAAAGTCAACCTCGGTAGAAATTGAACTCAGAACATAAAAGCTGGCGTGCTAGCGGTTCTACCAGTTCACCGCCTTATTGTAGACAAATATTGCCAGCAGAATACATTATAGTATGTTGTAACGGCTTAATCATACAAGAAAGATCAGCACCCATGAACTTTATGCACAGATTCATTGGTTGTTGCGAGAAAAGTGGTGAATGGACCATAATTTGCCTGTCTGTTGTGAGATATCCTCATACAAGTAACGTAATGCGAATCTTTACAACGGAGTGAGTTTCGTTAAAGACACCCAAGAATCTTGATGTGGTGATGTTAAGCCGAACGGCAATTTAACATCACTACATCAGTCTACGTGCGATTTTTATCCTGTCTGCTCAATAAAAAAATCACTTAATCCTTACGACAACTGATCTTTCTCCAAAGTCATTATGCAATGGTGCTAAACCATCATCCGGCTTAAAACTAGTACTTTAGACTTCTGTTACATAATTATTAGTTATATCGTTACTGATATATCAAAAAATATAATGGAATTAGTATCTCTAGCAATTTACCTTCATCTGATGTAACCCCATTAAGGTGAATGACACAATGCTTTTGAAGATCTGCAGTATGTTAACATGTATAATCGTGAACCTTCTATGCTTCACGTAGTATATTTTTTTTATCACTTAATCGTTAATAATGTAACGGAATCAGTTGAAATTGAAGCGCACTGCAAACTATCATACGAATTTACATCTGATGGATAAAGTATTCCCTACTGGATAATAAATATCTCAGACTATGCGATTAATATGATTGTAACGGAAATATTTCTTCAGTGTATATAAGAAAACCATGTGCTTCAAAGTCCATATTTATTTTAATATCATTTGCGCACTGCGTGTAATTTTCTACAGTTACACTTCTTTTTTAAGTATTTCCTGGCTTGAATACAAATTATTTCTAAAGTTGTTGTTACCATGTTTAAGTCTGCACGTAAATTGATATTCTTTCAAATTTCAGGAATTTTAAATTTTATCTTGTTACAATAATTATTCTTTCAACAATCTTACCAATTACCATTCCAAAATTTTGATACCCAACATCTAGCAACGCAGATTTGGCTTGGTTCTTTAAACGTGTATTAAACTGGTTTACAGATTCACTTATACACTGCATATTACCAGTGAATATGAGCTGCTCATAAATCTTTTTTCTTCTAGGTATTAGGAATATATTAAAGCGCATAACTTACTTAATATTTGTTCTTATCCTGTTCTTCGTTATCATCGTGAGGCAGTTTCATAAAGGTCTTAGATGTTTTATGCAAGAAAAGTGTAACATTAATTCTTTCCTCTTCTTAAGATCTTCAATGTCTTTACGAGAAACATGATGTTCAAAAGACTGTTGCTACCTTTTGAATTCGATGCCGTTTCTGCTGCATTTGAAGAACATCACGCTGTTTAATCACACACCAAAGTTCATTTATTTTCCTTTTCTTTAATTGTTGAATCTTACGCAAAACGTGATTACGAATGTCTCATCGAGTCTCTTTAAACTTAGTTGTTCATGTCGATATTGTGAACATGGGAAGACCAACAACCATGGTTGTTGTGCACTCCATATATGACAAAGCAAGACAAATACTTGAAAAATAATAATTAGGAATACAACACTCAGCAATACAAATAGCGTTCTACGCCATTCTCAAAATATTGCCTATAATTATTTTTCTTTCTGCTATGTTACAAAGCTAAATGCTATGGTATATAATTTTGCAACTAAGAGAGGCAGTGAATGGTAAACCAATAAGCGCAACGCAATGAATGTGGTAATGTTTTCTTCTACTCTGAAATCAAATCATTTTCATATTTCTCGACAGGATAAAATAAGTCAGATTCAGGGATAAATTAAATGGAATTAACTTAGAATTAAGCTTTTGTGCCACTGTTTTGTGCCACTTTTGTACCACTGTTGCGTTCAGTATAACGACTATTCTTTGGTAAATATAGAATAAACTAAAGTAACATACAGGTTGTTGACAACATTTCTTTACATGCTGCTTACTATAACTACGGAGAATATTTATTAGGTATTACAATGACAAGTGCAATAATTAATGTAATTAAATTTTCAAAAAACTATCACTTTGTAAGTGAACTGGCACACAGTAAATTGGAGAGAAAATATTCTTCTGAAAACATTCGAGCTGTGAGAAATAAATTGTTTTTGCCCTTTCAGATAGAAAAGAGTTACCGATTGTGTCAAACCTGCTGATCTTAAAAAAAAAACAAAAACAAAAAAACACACTACTGAAGATATAAAGTACCTCTTTAGTTGACAATGAATTAATACAAAGGTCAAGTTTACAAGAATTGACATTTCTACTGAACAGAAAATAGAACATTTTAGCAGAACAATGAACGTATCAACATCTTCCTGAAAATGGAAAGATTAAAATATCTGAATTTTTTATAGGAAGCAACCTAAAAATATTGAATATGAAATTGTTAAACACAGAAAGATAGCACACTTATACATACATACATACACAAATTATTCACCTTAAATGGTAACTTAATGGAAAACAATATGCAATTCTGAATTATATAATCCCACCTGTCTCTTTTCACATATTTTTATATATACACTTACATATATGCACATATACATACACATACACTCACATATACGTGCATACATACATATATATGTATGTATACACACACACACACACACACACACACACACATACATATATATATATATATATATATATATATATATATATATATATATATATATATATATATATATATATATATATATAAATACATATATACGTATATATATATTGTTGTAGTGAAGATGGTACTTCCCTTCCCACGTGACAAAGTGTAATGAGAGCTACTATAAAGTTAGGGAGTCAGTCGTTGTAGAGGGTCAATAGTAGTAGTGTCGTTGTATGAGTTCTCGGTTGTAGTCAGTGTCAGTTACGTGATATATATGAGTTCGAGTTCCCATCATGGTAGACGTTTCAAAGTCATTGTCTTGCGGAGTTATCAAACAATAGCACGATAAACGAGTCAAAGATAATAAGACACGAATACCGCCACAACAAAATAGTAGGGACAAGAATATTTTACTTTTTGACCTGACCCGGTGCCTTACTGTCTAAGTACCTGATTCACTTGAATCCTGATCTCTCTCTCTCTCTCTCTCTCTCTCGTTTCTCCTCTCTCTCTCTCTCTCTCTTTCTCTCTCGTTTCTCACCCCTCTCTCTCTCTCTCTCGTTTCTCCTCTCGCTCTCGTTTTTTCCTCTCTCTCTCTCGTTTCTCCTCTCTCTCTCTCTCGATATATATATATTTGTAAATATGTTAATAATAATGATATGACAACAAAAGAATTGATGATACCTCGATATTATGTAAAATAGAGGAATTTATCTATAAATATAATATGTGACAATTAGTTGGTTCTCATAATATACCAAGGCTGAAGTTTCCTCCGGCATCTCATCAGTTATTTAGAGAAAATGCTATGAACAAAAACGTTGAATAAAGGGAAATTACTCCAATAGGCATGGTGAAAGTAATATTTCATTCACAGAATCCGCATATGCACACATACACACACATACATATACGCACACACAAATATGTATGTATATATATGCCTATATACATACTCACACGCGCGTGTATATATAGATACAAACACACATATATACATACATATGTCTACGTATACACGCACATGCACCACGCACATATACCCATGCACGCTTCACTCTGCTCATATATACATCTCTACACACGCACACACGTACATACGCAGATATGTAAAACGTAGTTTATACGCACATGCATATACATACACGGAAAACGTATATACAAACAAAAACACATACGCATAAACGCACGCATCATTATGTTCATATACACATATCTATACGCAGATACACATATATAAACGGATATACAAAACGTAGTCTATACGCACAAGCACGTATATACGCGGATAAACGTATATACAAATAAAAACATACTCAAAAAACATAAACTGTAAAAACATTCACATTCGCCGCAAAACTTGAATATACAAATGAGTTATATATGTAAATACACAAATACACCCTCCTGCCTGTCAGACACATCTACACATGCAGATATGTAAACATATATACATACATGTATGTATGAAGGAAAGAGATAATTACAACAGGTAGAGTCTTGCACGTGTTTATATAAAATCATTCGTACACATGTATATATGCACGCACATATACATTAGGTTTATATACTACACGCGTATAAGTTGCACAGTTATAAAGGGTGAACAATAATATACAGAAAAATATATAAAGTAATAAAATATATATAAATATATAAGAGATGTTAAGGCATATGAAAGGCTTGTACGTGGACATAATATGAAAAGCAGGTTCTATCTCTGATCTTGGGATGTCCAAAACGTAGCAAATATTTTGCTATATCTGGACATGACCCAAAATGTTCAGTTCTTGAATTTAGACATGTATCAGGGTCTAAAGAACTCTTCCAGATAAGACATCTTTCCACATCGCAAAGACCGCACTTTCCGCTGCCGTTGGTGTAGGGCTTACACTTGGTTAAGATCTTCCAGTGGATCTTATAGGTGACAACTTTTTCTTTTAAGGACTATATATAATTGGATAATTTGTTTGTTTTCCTTTTATCCCTGTGGCTGAAGCTTCAGGTGTGATTCTTGAATCTGGCTTTAAAACGTCCCTCTGTGAGATCCACATATTTCTTTGACGGAATATGTATACGTATATATCGTGTCATTAAGAATGAAATGTCCGATTTTGAACTGCAACTTTATTTTACTTTATCTCAACAAAAAGCAATGTAGTTAATCAAAGCATGCACCTAAGTTATCAATACAATTTTGCCATTTTATCGATAGCATGTTTATGCCGTGACAACAAAGAACAGCAAGTTTCAAGACAACGTGTTATTTGATGCTCGTTCAGTTCGTGTGGTACCTACTTGTCCGGATTCTTTAACTTGCCGATTTGTTTCAGATTATACAATACAGTTGGAATCGAAACATCAAACCTTGCTGCTAACTTACGCGTAGTTTCAGAAGTATCCGATTCCACTACAGTTTCCAGCTCATCATTATCCACCTTGGTCTCAAGTCGACTACGGAGCTGATTTTCAAGAGTAAAGTCACCGGACCGGAACTTCTCAAACCATCGACGTACAGTGAGCTCATTCGCCACATCTTCACCAAAAACCTGAATGATGTTTCGAGCTGACTGTGATGTATTGGTTCCACGACGGAACTCATATTTATAAACAACACGAGTTTTTGATCTATCCATGGCTTCAAAAAGTTGATTTACAAGAGAAGACTCATTATATAATCAGACACCATGAATTGCATTTCAATGTTGTAAAACAAAGAATTGTCAAGATAAACCAGTAGAGTTAACGACTGCTAAACTTGGTGCATATGAAAATCGGGCATTTCCTTCTTAATGACTTGATGCATATACCTACATACATTATGTACATACACATTACATATATATGCGTTCGTATATATTCACACAACTGCGAGGCTAGCGTCTTGAATATAAACATAAAAATTGTTAAAAGAAGGAAAGAAGTAATGTAAATTCAGAGGTGTAGAATTAAACAGAGTTAAGTAAAAATCAATTATAAAATAAAATTTAAAGTACTAAAAACATTATTTTATGTAACATAAATCTGAATATTAGTAATTTTTATCTGGAATAAGGCCAAAGGCGACTTCGGCAGAATTTAAATCAGAACTTAGCTACCGGCGAAATATCGCTAAACATTTTGTCCAGCTCACTAAATGTTCTATCAGCATCGCTACATTATTAACAATGATAATAACAATAGAAAACAAGGGCACTCAGAGAGCGCAAACCTCCGACAAGGCAACAGAACATCATCTCAATGATTAGCCAGAGATTTTTAAAATGAGAATATCTGAATAAACTCGACTGCTTTCACAAACGTGAATACTAAAAATGAATCCGACCGCTCTCAAAAATGAAGTAAAAAAAAAAAACTGAAAAATAATCCAGAATCCTTGTTCGGTACCTGATAGATCCCAATGGTAGTCATAGAATGTGATGGTGGTTGTAGGAAATTTAGTAATAGTAATAAATGGATTATCCTTATCTAATATAAGCCAAAGTTAACAGATTCATAATTCAAAATAATTACAGCCTAAAGGAAGATAATTGAGAAAGCCATGAAATTTAACGTAAAATCGTAATCATGTAAAGTAAATATAACAAATAATCCAGAATCTTTGTCCGGTACCGGATCGATCCCAAAATCTAATCAGTCACGAGGCCAAGCATCCCTGGAAGTTTCACCCGAATCCATCCAGCGGTTCTTGAGATATCTTTTCCACGGACAAACAAACAAGACTGAAAACAATACCTCCGCCCTCGCTAAGTCGGAGGTAACAAATACAATGATAGTAAAATAATTAAGTAATAATAATTTTTTAAATATAAAATAACTAAAAATATAACTAAAACAATCTATTTGGATATTCGATATCATTAAAACACATTTTGGGCGATGGTACATGTTCGTTTTTAGGTATGCATTAGAAATCAATAAAGGCGAAATTGCGTTTTATAAAAAAATGTTTTTAAACATTTTCATATGGTTTATAAAAGGTATATTTAAGAGTAAAATTTACAATAAAATAAAAATAATGTCTATAAAAATATATAGTTTGTGTCCAGCCGAAGGTTTTCTTGAAAAGCTAAAACGTAACATGAATGTTATACAAATTGGAGTCGGTTTTAAGGGAAAAAATTAAAATTCAAATGCGAAATCAATGTAATCCGTACGGTATGTTTCCACTCGACATTTTCGACTTCGCGGCGTGTCTGAAGGAATTTAAAAGTTCCGACTTTTGATTCAGGACGTATTTATCATGGAAAAGGCTGAAAAATGTTTCAGTCAGGCACAAATTGCACCTCATTGGACCTCTATACGCTCCATTTTTATGTGTTGCTGATCTTTCCAAGATTGTCCAGTAGAGTTTGAAAGGACGAGTATCACTTTGTTTCAACTGCCAGACATTTGTAGCAAAACTCGTTGCTGTCCTATTTTCAGGGTATCGAAATGAATTTCGATGAGAATATAGCCTTGTTTTGAAGGATTTTTCCGTGGCACCTGCATATGTCTTGTATGTTTGTGAGCCATCTATTTGCATCTTAACTCTATATACTATTCCATTCTCTAGGCAATTTCCTCCCAAAGGACAGTAACTTTGGTCTTTAGAGTTACAATTCTCCTGATTATTTCCGGCACTGTCTTTATTCCTAATAGTTTTTGCGTTGTGCCTGTTAATTAAAGAGGCAAAGTCCTTGGAAGAAGAATAGCTAACATTCAGCGTTCTCCTATATATATATATATATATATGTGTGTGTGTGTGTGTGTGTGTGTGTGTGTGTGTGTGTGTGTGTGTGTGTGTGTGTGTGTGTAAGTCTCGGTGTCTGTGTCTGCATAAATATATATATATATATATAAATATATATAAGCACTCACGTTTACATATATGCAGAAAGAAAGAAAGCGGGAAAGACAGAGTGAGTGAGTAATAGAAACAACGAGATCAACTAGGTATAATAATTAACAAAAAAATGTGTTCAATGACAATTCGAAAGTTAGTGCTTATTAGTGAGAATTTCCTCTTTGTTTAACCCAAGTAAGCACAAGTTGAATGACGGGATTAGCATGAGTATGTACCCAAAAATCCCCAAAACTTATAGAATTAGAATTTCATCTCACTAGGCTATTCAAATAAATTATATATACACAAATAGCACGAGAAGCAATGATCAGGATATTACTGAATGTTTTCAGTGACCATCCGTTAGTTTGGTAGTATATGATTATATATGTAGGCAGGTTAACAATGCTAATAACTTTATATATACAATAAAAAGGAAAGCAGAAATCAATGAACACTTTTAAATACGATCATAAAATTGTAAAATAATATAGAAAAAAGTTAACGGAAATATTTATAAAACATTCCTAAATATATCTAAATCACTATATGACAAAAACTGTCCAATAAAGAAGACAGTGGGAAACAAAATTATAAAGATAATCCAGGAATCTCAAAGGGATTACAGAATGCCTGCACAAAGAAAAATAAACTATATAGAGAATTCATGAATTATAGTATTAAAGTGACAGAAAAGGAGTATAAAATATGTATGAAAATAATTTGAATAATATTATGAGATGTAAGGTAGTATGTTACCATAAAATAATTTTAGAGAATAAAAAAGGCGACATTTGTGGGATGTATCAAACATTATTATTAGAAATGGATCAAGATATTCAAGTTACTATAGGTATTTTATTGATAAGAATAAGATCATAAATAAGGATAGCGTTCATGATTGTTTTAATAAATTGCTTGTATGGAACCAAAATTGGCAGAAAATTCAATAGCCGAGAAACAATGAAAAAACGACTATGGATTATTAAGGGGTTATAAATCTGATTTCAATTTTCTGTAGAGCAATAAAGTAAGGAAAATAGATACTGTTAGCAAATATATAATTTCGACTGATTGGATTAAATCGATATTGTAACACGACTCAAAAAGCCTTGAAAGGACTGCAAAATTGTAGTCTGTAGCTTGTGATTTCAAACTGGTACATTTCCTAGCAAAGCGAAAATTGAAACAAGTTATACTATTTCATAAAACTGTAGATAATTCCCCATTTTACAAAATATAGGCTTGTTTCGTTATTTTCCCAATTTTCCACTTAATTAGAAAAAGAAAGCATTTTACGGAGAAAGAAAAAGATAAATTCATCGAGATATCACAAATTATGACCAGGTTATATCACTTTAGTAATATTAGTCAGTATTAGCGGTATGCAGTTCCTTCTAATTACTGCAATGTTTCGTTAGCAAAAACAAAAATCGATAAATAAATCAATCCCGTTGAACTTTGTAGTTTGTCCTTCCTCATGATCAGTGCAGATATATAATAATCAACGGATATAGTCCATGCATCAGTTTGTCACTGCATGCATTCATCTGTACTAGAGCATTGATGCTTTCTTAAATGATTACTGTTTGATTTGGCTTTTACGTTTTAGAACGTCTGCTTTGGTTGAATCTCCCAGGAGTTTGGCTACTTCCAGGTTAGCCCACCATTTCCATGGAATACACAAGCTTCCATGGTAAGGTGCTGAATCATGAGTCTTAAACACGCGTATATACATGACACTGGATGGCCGTCGATCCTCTTGCTGTCCTGTGGTCTTTGACCAGTAGGTTGTTACGCATAAAGAGGAGGTCTTCCACGTATTAACTTTCCGTGAGTAGACTTCTATAACAAAAACTATTATACTACCTCACATTTATATCCCCAATAGGGACCAATAAATTTTTATTTTCGATGTCACAATTCAATTGCTATTAGATGTAAAGTGCGCATTGTTAGGCGTTACATACCTCCAAGAAATTGGACATAAAGGTGCTGATTGGCGTTGTTTTCCATACTATGTGTCGAGCATGTTGCTCAGTAATCTTTTGTCGACCACGTTTCTTAGGTTTTGCATGTGTTCACGCCTAAAACATACATTAACCAACTGTTACAGGATGTTGAGATATTGTTGGAAAATCTGCTGGGTGCTGTTATGGTCAATCGTAATTACAGGTAGGTAATTCATAGGAGCGACTGAGTTCATCAACTTAGTGCAGAAAGAAAAAAAATGATATTGTAAGAGTATTTATAGATACAAAAAAGCTTTCAAGACCTTTGATGACAAATATTACTTGATAAACTGAAATGATACAATATCTGAGGGATTGTGCTCATTATGTTGAGAAGATATCAAAAGGGCAGGTAACAACTAAATATAGATCTAATTTCACTCATCTGATTTATATATATATATATATATATATATATATATATATATATATATATATATATATATCATATTTTTATACATTTGTGTGTTAATGAATTTTTAATGTTTTAATATTTTAACGACTGGCACATTTGGTATATTTTAAAGACCGATATGCATTGACAATGCCAGAATATATGTATTATTAAATTGTTGAAGCTATCTGAAATTCTCCTTAACATTTATGTATATATATATATATATATATATATATATATATATATATATATATATATATATATATATATATATATATATATATATATATATATATATATATATATATGTATATATATATATGTATGTATGTATGTATTTGTATGTGTATGTGTATGCGTGTATATAAAGATATTACATGCGGCGTCTTTGAAGGATCAATAAGTATCAAGATTGTTGCCATAGTAACGAAGCTAAAGCACGCAAAGTAAACCCGCTTGGAAAAGGCTGACCTTCAACTCTGCAGTGCATACGTACTAAGTTTAATGTTCTAGCTCAGTTCTGTTTACAGCAGTGTTTAGAAGGAAGGTGTGTAGCGTGTAATGGTCACATTGACCAACACAGAGGACGTTGTCATGGTGATACCTGCTCAGAGGCCAACGAAAAGATGCAGAAAGTGTATGGAGAGGGGTATACGAACTGCACACAAGTGTACGAGTGGTTCGAACGGTTCCAACATGGTTGATAAAGTGTCGATATTGACGAACGTTCTGGGAGAACCCCCTAACAGCAGAACTGAGAAAACAGTGCAGATGTGCGTGCAGCTGTCAGGGGAAATCGTCGAATCGCCATCTGTGAGTTATCATAGGATGTGTGGATTAGTTACTGTTCAGTTCAGTCCATTATTACAGAAGATTTGGGTATGAGACGCGTGTCCACAAAGTTTGTGCCAAAACTGCTTTCGGGTGACAAAAAAGTTGCTCAGCTTTAAGTTGGACAAGATCTTGATTGTGTCGAGGAGGATGAAAACCTTTTGAAAATTCTGCGTAGGCAGGTATCACCAAGCTTTTGGCAAAATTTGATGCAGATGCTGTGTGATGGTCAATGCGATTATCACACGCTACCCAGCTTTATTCCAAGCACTGTTGTAAACAGCAGAAGTGAACTAGGACGTTAAAACTTAGTGCACTTGCACAACAGAGATGAAGGTCAATCTGGGACTAGCAACATTACGCTGCATGCTTTAGCTTAGGTTACGTACACAGTTCATTTTGTACATAAAGGACATGTACAGAATTTCAGAAACACCAAAATATGACCTAATTACAGACATTACAAATAATAAATTTTTCTTTTATGGAAATATTACAATCTTTTGGAGTTACTTACGCGAAAAATGTAAAAATTAAAATGATGGTGTTTATGTGGAGAAATGTTCATTATATTTTAACAAGACGAAGATTGTGTTGTTTGGAAATTGTAAAATGTGTACTAGTGGACACGCAATAAAAATGAAATTTAGACATTGTTATTATAACGGCATGCCTGCTATCCCTTTAATGAGAAATATTGATTTCTAACGTAGGTACAACATCTTAGCTTTCTTTTTCTTTATTTTATGAAAGGCTTATATTCAAATTAACTCCAATTACTTGACTCGTTAGAAATTATCTTCCCGCTCGTGGAAAGATGGACAGTAACAACAATTTTGATGCGATTCGAAACCTGGATGTAAGAGGTGTAACAAATTCTGCCAATCTCATGACACTGTTGTCTATCCGACGTTCTATTAATTGTGCTAATCAACTTGCCTGTTTGAGAAATCATTCAGATTTAGATTGAATAAACAATTTTCCCGATGTGAGACATTATCAACATTAATTATAAATAGAAAAGAGAAGCAGTCCCATATTGAATATCCTAGTAGTTAATTCTTTCATAATTTTTGTAATATTTCATCTGATATATTTAATATGGCCCCACTTTCCTTTTCATAAATAATACATTTTTTTAAAATATAGCAACTCACATGGATGAGGTCAAGTTAGATGTGAAAAGATTACAGATAATCGTTGAGAATAGATTGACAATTAATAATGCTGATATATCGGTTTCAATTCAGAAGCACTTAAGCGTGAATCTTATTTGTAGCATGATAATAAATAAATGTTCAGAAATACTACACAAATTATCATTTAAACAATCATTGTTCTTTGGCATTGAAAATAAATTAAACTGATGACCAGCTACCGCTTTCTTTGAGTTTCATTTACATTTAACATCAACATGCTAGAACTATTGACTTTTGTTAACTCATTCACTTTCCTAATAGTATAATGTTATATTTTCACTTACCAATTTCAATAAAGTAAAATTCTGCTAGTCCAATGACTTCCTTTGTGAAATTCATGGACCAATTAAGTTTGCATGCATGTATGTTGCGTGTGTGTGCTTATATACATACATACATACATACATACATACATACATTCATACATACATACAATAATATATTAGGTTGTTTCACATGAAATGTCGTATATGAAAGGTAACAATAAGATGTTTTAGGAGTGTTAGAGAACTAATTTATTTAATCAAAGTATGATCCACGTTCGCTTATGATGTTTACCCAACATTTCTCTATATCATATATTCCGTTTGTGTTTCTGAGTTGCTTGAGTATGGGTCAGACTAAGTTCCAAAATTTGCCGTAATGGTCTGATCGGACAAAAGTCTTTAACAAGAAGACATGAAATTTACCGGTCGCTAGTTTTGCAAAAGAATTCATACGTCAGATACAGTCGAATGCTATACTGAAGTCAAGTCCAAAACTCTGTTTTCCACCAGTTTGCCGAAGGTGAAAATGTACTGGTAAGTTACGCTAATGTGAATGATATTGTTAAGACTGTCAGTATGAACAATATTATACATATGAACTTATTCACAAGCGCCCAGCAGATCATGTTTCTACGAAATCTGCACTGACGATAATTAATAACAAAATGGGATAGAATATATTGCAGAATGTTTTTGTAAACAACTGTATCTATCTCTATTGAGATGTTTCGTGTGAAAATGGTGGATCAGTAATTTGGAAACGCAATACAGTGTGTTCCAGTCTTCGGGATGTTACATTCTATTACATTTTTCCAAATATAATGAGAGAGGAAAGGAAAGACAGAGAGAGAGAGAGAGAGAGAGAGAGAGAGAGAGAGAGAGAGAGAGAAAGAAAGAAATACTAGGTAGACAGGGGATAACTATGTGATGCATTATTTTAGGGTAAGGAAATTGACATTATCAGATCAGGCTGTGAGTTTTGTTAGTTTAAATCGTGAGGAGATGCTTTCGCCTTGAGAGTGATACAGACTTATCAAATCAAACTGTTTCATTTTTCAAACACAACAAAATTAGTGTCTTAAAACATACAGTTCATTGATTTGAAAGTTATCTTTAAATTTCACTTCAATCATAATCTATTTGTTTCATGTTAAGAACCATAGAGAAATAATAAAATGATGGTAAAAGCACAAAAACCATAATATAACTATCAATTGGATTGAAAAAGAAAATACGGATGATTCAAAACAGTTGACAGAAAGACAATATCTTAGAAGTATTGAACATTTTTTAATGTTCTTTCATCAATGTAAATCATTATTTTAATTCTGAATAATTGTACTTCAATAACAAATGTTTAGATGTCATACTTGTTGGTTGCACTCAGTCAGTAGCTTTATCTTTTGTAAAGACATAAAAATGAACTAAATTTCCGTTAAATTTTCAATTACACCTCCTCATACATACATACGCATTGATGCTATTTTGCTCTAACGCTGAAGGAGAAAACAATACATATTTAATGAGATTAGTGACTAGTTAAACGTTGGTATAAAATTCACTATATAAATAAGATGTTTGATTCTTGTTCAAAGAAATGTCAAGGAACTTTTTTTAAATAGTATTTGATGATTTTTTTTTCTTTGGCTTTTGAAGGGTAACCAATTAAATCTTTTTTGTCTGTTTTATGTGAAGCAGAGTAAGGTTATTCATTTCACTCTGTTGTGTATTTACACATCTGACTGACTAAGTTGCGGTTATTTCTAATTGAATAATCTCTTACGAAGGTGGCGTCACATTTTTCTTTTGTCAACATGCAACTCAACACTTCTCCAGCATGCATCTATATTTTTCATAATCAGGGACCCTGTTTCACCCAGTAATAGGGTTCTGGGAGTTCAATCATCTTCAACAGTAGGAAAATAAAAATAATAAAACACTATACATGACAAGAAAAACAGATCCTAAATCATTGCACCCTTGACTGATCATTAACACACATCTATTACCATCCATTACATTCTCTACAAAGGTTAAAGCATTTTTAAATATGTCAACCTTGCATGGTTATCATACATACACTTTAGAACGAAAAGAGAACCTTTATCCTTTACTATTCCCAGTATTGATATGAAAAACGGTGCTTAACTCAAGTTCTTCTTGCAGCGTTAAGCAGATGACAGGTAAGTTTCTCCTGGAGAGGAAGTAGTAGTAGTAGGAGGAGGAGGAGGTAGTGGTGGTGGTGGAGGTGGAGGAAGAGAAGGGGGCAAGAAAAGGGTTGTCGTTGGTGGTGTCGATTCTGCTGTCGTTTAACCCTAGATTACCAACAACTGAGTAGCCATAACTGATCATCTCTTTTTATATGCCTAAGACGACATTTTCTTTTTGCTTAGACGGTAGCAATGCAATTAGGCTGCTAATTTTGACAGGTCATGAGATTGCATAAATGCTTTCAAGCTGCGACTTTCCCTATAGAAGAATTTAAAACAGCACCACAGGCAAACAACCTCCCCAGTTTCTTTAGTAGTGTGTTGTCATTACTAAGCAATAGATATTTACAGCAATTTGAAGCAATCATCCGATTGCCCTGGAGCCTCAGTGCCGAGGATAGAAAACGAAACATCAATGTCACAACTCCTTGATCACTCGACTTTAGTCTCTAAAAAGGAAAATGTAATCCTCATCATACAGTCCAGAATGAAACTGTCCATTCTCGTATGGCATGTTATTTATTGGCAAAATCTTCACACTATCAAAATCTTTATATTCGTTGAATCACTGGACATTCAGATTTATTGTAGGAAAATAAATGTAGTTATTTTGAACATGGCATCACTTACACACTGATTAGAGAGATGAATTAAATTATAATGGTGCAAGCTGAGATCATTATTTATTAATGAGAGATTATTGTTTAATAACGAGAGGCAAAGAATGTTTCACAAAATATTGTGAGAATTTTTTTAAGAATTATACACTGGAGTGTTTTGTCGCTTCTTTCACAATGACTACTTTTGTCTATCTCTAGTTTATCCTAATATTATCTCATGCAGGCACTAAACCATGCATTTTGTGAGAGCATAGTATATTACGTCGTAGGACTTAGTTTATGGCGGGTACTTATTTTGTCGAAGTGACTGTTTGCAACAGTTGATTCTGTCATCTTGTTTTCTTGTTTTTTCTGTTTTTTCATAATTTATCATAGTCATGGCGTATTTGGTTTTCATAGAAAGTAACAGAGATTAGCAATAAACATTCTTTTATGAAAAAGAAAAAGAAAAACAACAAAAGTTTGGAAAATTCTAATAAAATATTTTAAAGCGAAAAACTAATCTTTTAAAACTTTTTTTTACTATTTCCATTTATTATTATATATATATATATATATATATATATATATATATATATATATATATATATATATACATATATATATATATATAAATACTTGGTTTAGATTTTTAAACTTATTTAGATTGCCGTTCATTATTTTTCCTCTTCCTATTGCTTTTTATTAGCAGTTTAGAAGTAAAGTCACAACTTTTAAATTATCTCTAACTATAAGGAAGTTTTATTTATACTTTTAGTTTATAACTACTTCAATTCTCTTGACAGACATTAGGAATATACAAAACATTTATCATTCTGATGCAATTTATTTGCTTGTCTCACACTTATATATATACATATATAGATAAGTATGTATGTATGTATACATGCAAAAATAAATACATACATAGGTATATGCATACATATACATATATCTATGTATGTGTATCTATCTATCTATATAGATATATACATACACACATATATATATATATATACACATACATACTCACGAATATATATGTATGTGTGTATATATATATATATGTGTGTGTACATATATATATAAATATATGCTTATATATATGTGTGTGTATACACATACACACGCACACACACACACATATAGAGTAGATATTATGTAGTCTACATGCGTAAACTTTAAAGTGGTCAATATATGCTAGCGCTAAAACATGTAGTGTCCGTTATGTGAATCTGTGTCTTTAAGTAGCTATATGCTCACAACAAAATATTTCAGTCGGCATCACAGGAACTGGCTATTACTGATACTTGTAAAGATATATTTATAAAACCATGTTATGGATTCAAGCATATCGAGCCATACGCACACTGGTATATTCATTTACTCTTGATTACACCTGATATTGTTGCTTCTTCCATTTTTGTTTTTAAACCAGTTATTTTTATTATTATGTAGTTTAGAAAGTAATAGCAAAAATTCCAGTGTCGTATCTATGCGAACTCCAAGCAGAGTAAAATAGTAATAATATTTCTGTACCAAATCTAGAAGATGAGAACCAGTAAATTTCTTTTATTTCGTGTACTTGAACTTTACAGCTATAGTCTATTGCTTTGTGAGATACGGGCTCCTATTAGATCGTCTATTCTACATTTAATAGCCTGGCTAAAGATTTTTCCTTCCACTTCGACTCAAAGATTAATCTATGGTTTCAGATATTTTGTGTAAACATTTTCGAGCATTTATAATTTCCTGGTAAACTGAATCATAAAATATGTTCAGTGAAATTGTAATGAGGAAAGCAAGATTAACTAAGATAGAAAGAAGTAAAATAACGGGACAAGCAGGTAGCAAACTCGAGTACGCAGATGACACAACATTGACAGTAGAATATGGAGAGGGTCAAAGAAGAATGCTGGAAAATATTATTATATAAGTAAATGTAAAGGCTGGATATTGAAACTAAACATGAAAAACTAAGGTTATATCAGGTTCAGTGATTGGAAATGAATCAATGAAGTAGCGAATGAGCTTACTGTTCTTAGGCCAAAGGTGGGAAGAAATAGTAGGGAGTGCTTGAATGAAATTAACAGAAGAATAGCCTTTAAATCTGCTGCCACGACGTTACTATAGAAAATTGTAAAAGATAATGGAGTGTCACAAAGTACGAAGTAGAAATTGTTAAGATCAATGGTTAATCCAATGATGATGTATAAATGCAAAAGTTGGACAATTTACAAAAGAAATAAAAGGAAAATTCGTGTATTCGGAATGAGGTATTGGAGATGAACTGAGAATATCATGAACGACAATTGTTTTTGAAACAATCAAAATTCTTTTGTCACGTTATGAGATTGATGGTAATAGAAAAGGGTATTTTGTGGAGAAACCTGATTGTTATGAGGAAAATAACGAGATGGATAGATATAGTGAAAAAAGTGATTACTGTCACATCAGTGTCAGATGTGCGTGAGGAACAGTGGGGATAAGAGACTGTAAAACCATGAGACCGTCAGAAGCTGAAAAGGAGTCAAGGTTATGTTAAGGGAACTAAGTAAAAAGCATAGCTTCAGTTTCTTCTGATTCATATCTTATCATTGAATCCTTAATTATAAATGTCTGGCCAAATGTAAAACAATGCAATAGATTGGTCCTTAATGGTTGCTAATAGAGCTATTAGGATTTTATAGACGAATATATATATATATATATATATATATATATATATATATATATATATATATATATATATATATATATATATATATATATATATATACACACACATATGTACTTATATATACATTCATAAATGAGAAAAAGAAGAACATTGAAATTGACATATAGACATCAGTTTTTTTCAACTATATTCAAATCAATATTATATGAAATTATTACCATGAGAATATGATATAATATAATATAATATAATATAATATGATATAATATAATATATATATATATATATATATATATAAAACATGAAGCATATCAGGATCAAGTTTCTAACTACTGACAAAGGATTCTAAAATAAATTATATGTAGCATTAAAAAACATGAACAATGATTAAATACAAAAGAATATAACTGTGCATGTACGAGGTGGTATTAAAAGGTTCCCGGACTGGTTATGTTAATAAAAAGTGACTCATTCACATAAATTTTAACATCATCTCCTTCGGAATAGTCACCTTGCGCGGCGGCAATACGCCAGTCCTAGCGTTACTGTCACTTTTGGAATCCGGCCTGGAAGTCATTTTCCGTAAACGAGTCCAGAACCTTCTCTTATTCGCTCTAGATCTTGACAACAGTGTTAAAACAATAATCTTGGAGCTGCATTTTCATCCTGGAGAAAAGATGGATGTCCGCAGGTGCTAAATCTGGTGAATAGTGTGAATGTGGAAACGATACCATGTTGTTTTTGGCGAGAAACTCACGAAAGGAGAGCTCGATGACAGGGTGCATTGTCTTCGTGAAAAATCCAGTTTTTCGCGCTCCACAAATCCGGTTGCGTTCGCCGAATGTCCTCCATCAAGCGCTTCAAAATGTCGAGGTAGAATCCTCGATTGACAATCTAACCCTGGTAAATGAATTTGCGATGCACAATACTACATTTCCGGATGTGAAACTCGTGTCCGGTCTTCCAGATCGGTCATCGTCTTCCAGTGACTTCTTCTGCACTTTTGATGTTCCTGTGCCATTCGAAACATTCCGTATGTCCATTGTCCTGCTGCCATAAACTTCCCAAAGAATGATCAATGTCTCTGTAGCTGACTTCCCAAGTTTAACGCAAAATTTCACGTTGGCTCTTTGTTCCTGTCCATGACAAAATCGCAGACTACAATACACACGTGATCACAAAAAAAAAAAAAATTCACAACTTGCGAACTAATTACAGCAATGTCTGTCGGCACTCTGTCTCATGAAGGTTACTACCAGTTCTCAATGCGCACGCAATCGCGTACTGCTATCTGTTGGCACGCTACAGAACTAGTCGGAGAACGTTTTAATACCACTTCCTATGTTTTTACGTGTCTAATATGACTATATCCTGATGGGTCTGTTTTAGTTTCAATCTCTCTTCACATAATTGCCAAACTAGATCAACAATAGATTAGAAATAAATATAGTTATCTATTTTAACAAAGATTATTATGGCCGCTTATTTCACCACAGTAACATCATATCATCTCTCTTGTATTCATATGATAGAGCGCTTGCGAGGTCATAGAGTAACCCTGTAAGTTCTAGTGAGTGGGGTAGATATATCTACCTTGCTTATTACTACACTGGGTATCCATGCTGTACGAAACACACGGACTAATTTCCCCTCACAGCAAGACCTGACCAGTTCTTCCAGCAACATCAGAGGCTATGAGAACTAAGGGTGCTACCCTTCCAAATTAAATTAAGTCAATAAAAACCGAGAGGGATAACACATTAAAAAATATAGTCTGGGGCAAATTGACGTTGAAAAAAACAAGTTCAACTTTGCTCAAATACATTTGATAATATTTCTTCTCAATCACGGTCCAAATTTTATTTCATATGTTTAATGATAATGATGTCTTTGTTAATGAGTGTCTAAATAACAGGAACAGCGACATATCAATTCTACAAAAAAATAGTTCTCACAGGAATTTGAATATTATATGTAATGCACAAGTTATTCTATTAGCATGCGAGGAATGTCTTCGGGTATATGTTTGTGCATGCTTGATATATAGATAGGTACACAACACACATACACACACACATATATATAATACACACACACACACACACACACACACACATATATATATATATATATTATTGCTATATAAACATATATATATATAGGGAGAGAAAGAGGGAGAAAGAAAGAGAGAGAGAGAGAGAGAGAGAGAGAGAGAGAGACAGGAGAGAGGAGTGATGTAAAGACATTGAAAGAAAGCCTGCTTATAGAAGTATGTGAATCAAATGGATGTAGAATGAATGTTGCTCATTAGTTATCTGATTATATTTTTCTGAGTAGCTTTCAGAATGAATACAATCTTCCTGAGAAAGATATATTATAGGCAGATTCTTACATGTACAGTGCAGTATTGATACATGTAAATGTTTTCTATTCAAATCTCTTACAGATGCTTACGATATATTGATGATTTTGGATAGCACAGTAGCATTATCTTCTGTACTAAGTAACCAGTAGAAAGAATGCTATTATCACTTTTGTTAAAACAAATCATTTCTTCAATAAAGAAATCAGTATTATTTTCATCCAGACGGCATCCCCTGCTGGATAAACTGCTATATTTCTTCTCTTACTACCCAGTCCCTTCCTCCTCCTCTTCCTCCTCCTCCTCCTCCTCCTCCTCCTCATCATCATCATCATCATCATCATCAAAACAACTACCACCACCACGACCATCGTCGTCATCGTCATTACAATCATTATAGATATCGTCGTTATTTTCGTTCGCCTTTATCATAACTAGTTTTGTCGTCTGCTTTGTGTATTAATATAACTTAACGAATTCCAGCAATCCCCAATGTTCTTGAAAATTCACTACATAACGTTAGTTAGCACATAACCAATATATTCTCCAAGAAATTCGTTAACTATGTTCCTCATTATTGCAATTACGAATTAGAATACAGTGGATTTCTAGATAAAATACACTTGCGAAAACCCAATATCAATGTCCAAAAAAACGCTAAAATAGAAAATGAAATATGATCTCATATAATCTTCTTCATAGATTAAATATTTGTTCCAAAAATTTTCATGAACCCTATAAAGAAGCAATTCTCCTTATGCAATAAGTATAATCAGATCGTAATAAAAATAGCGTTCCAAAATGTGAAATATACATCAAAGAATTCATTTCTTCCATAGCTAACACTAACAAAATAAAAAGTTCCAGTACGAACAAACAAATCTCTTCTCTTTTATTTTACAAGCCAACTATCTGCCTTATCAGCAGTATGTATCTTTATAAAGCATTAGTTAAATTCTGGTTTTGCATGCTATAGCAAAGACCTATACAGCTTTTGTTGAAAAAATACATAGAAAACGCTTTTGGCAACAAATATATACATACAGTAACCCAAAAGTTTTAATACTTCACTCTCTACATGTATCTGGACATTAAAAGATGAGAGTATCAAAGCATGTAAAAATCGATTGCTTATACGTATGTATACATATGAGTTATTCTTTGAAAGTTAATAAAACTATATGTGTCAATTCCTTTTCTTACAAATATTTCTTTCCAAACAGGTTAAAGCACTTAATGAAATTTCTTTCTGGTAATACCTTTTTAAGTTTCAGTTATTACGCATTTGAAACTAAATGAACTACTTATGAACTACTACTACTACTACCACCACCGCCACTATGACTACTACTAATGCTGCTGCCACTGCGACTACTACTACTACTACTACTACTACTACTACTACTACTACTACTACTACTACTACTACCACTACCACTACTACTACTACTACTACTACAACAACAACTACTACTACTACTACTACTACTACTACTACTACTACTACTACTACTAATAATAATAATAATAATAATAACAACGTAATCAAGGTCGTCTTCGTCGACGCTGTCGTTATATTTTTCGGTAGAAGTATTTAATAATGCAAATATGTTTTCTTTTAAAATACACTAAAGAATTTTTTTTTTCTTTTTCTGTAGTTAATGTCAGCTTGACAATTTAAGCATTGTTCATCCAAATAGTTTCTAAATAGTGTTCTTAGAAAAATATAGGTCTAAAAGTATCTGTCCGCAATCAATTGTATTTTACATACTTCAATCATACCTCTGCTTCTTCCATTAAATTATTCTTGTTTTGTGTTTCAGATTTCTGAGCTCTCATTTAGGCTGTTATGTCAACTACTACTCTACAACTAGAAAACAACAAGTGCAGTAGCTTAAACAATTTCCTCCTGTCAAGAGGCAAGCTTTCGAGTTGATTTGATTTGTTTTAGTAATTCAAAAACCATCTTATAGCAGATTTCTTCTGTTAATTTTCTTTCAGGCTTCTTTGCATCAAAATGTTAATAGCAAACATTGAACAAAATTCGAAAATCAGAAAGGGGAACATTATTCTTAATTAAAGAAACGTTAAAAGCGAAAGGAAAAATGTGAAGTAAAAAAAAGCAATAATAATGATGATAACCAAATAAATAAATAAATAAAAATGAAAAATAAACACAAATTTTAAAAAAATATAAATTTAAGTTTGTAAAATGTAAAGTGAAGTACTGTTTGCATCTGATGTTATCTGACATTTTCTGACAAAACAAATTAAACTTACAAATTAGACAAATTAAACAAAAATGACCACCGCATCAGACATTAACAATTTGCTCTAGAGCAATGCTATTAAAATCAAATCTCAATTTTCTCTCTCTGTCTTCTCGATATCATCAGGGTAGTGTTAAATTACAATTTCTTTCTGGAAACGTAAAGTTCAAGTCTATAAAAAAAAATTAAGAAAGAGAAAAACAAAGAACGTAAAATAATGAAAAGAAGAAAATAAAAATGTGAAACTGTTTTCATATTGGAATTTAAATGCAGAGCATGGAATACTTTTTTCTTGTTAAAATTTTCAAGGGTATTGATAATTTAATTTTCTTGAAGAAATTCTATTTTAATTATACACAAACAATAACTTAACAAAACGACATAGTTTTCTTTCTGAGTGTTTGTGATTTCTATAAGTGGATACAATGCGTTGTGTTTTACTAAGAAGAATTCTAGATCTTAAAAGCATGCAGCATTTGTTTCTATCTCTTCATATTTGATGTAACGAAAAAGTTGCTATGTGCTTAAACAGCTTAGTAAAAATAACAGCTAAACCAATCTCAAACAACTTACTGTCGTTTTATAAAATAACATATTTTATTATGTAGCCTAGAGTATAATATTCTCGAAAGAAAATTGCCTTGTTCTCTTGGGATAAAACCACAAAGAACCATAACAACAACAAACATAATTTCATAAGGACAAGAGTGACGGCCGGTTAACACCCATGACCAAGAAAGGAGTTAGTCATATGATAATAGTTGTCCTGTTGTTATGTTGATCAAGTTACTTAACAGTGATAAGCCCAGTTAAATTCTGAAATTTCTTTAACGATAACTGATTGATTGCCCGATAGTTGCCTTCAGGATGTTTTGGTTTTGATTAGTTCTAAGATTATCGTAAATAAGCAGAACAGGATAATCGAAGGTATTCTAGCCTTGACCATTCTGCTTTTCTCAGCTCTACCCAACCTTTCCCAAGGATTTTCGATGGGATTTAGGTCGGGCGACTGAGCCGGCCACTGCATCAACCGAACTCTCTTAGACCTAATGCAATTTATGACTATGTGCGAGGTGTGTTTCGGGTCGTTGTTATGCTGGAAAATCCGAGATCGGCCCAAATGCTTTTGGGCATATAGAAGCTTAGTCTTATCCGTAGTCTTATTGTAGATAGGACTTCCTATCCATAATGCCCTTGATTTGGATCATAACACCGACACCTTTTCTACACATGCATCCCATACCATCACACTTCCACTACGGTGCTTAACTTCAGGTCGGATGTATTCTGAATGATATTCTTCGCCTATTCAACTTTTTACATACTTTGGCAAACAAGTCGAACTTTGACTCGTCTGATCGCAACACATTCGATCAATCTGCTGGACTCCAATTCAAATACTTTTTTGCGGCCTGTAGTCGGGCACGTCAAATTTTAAAAGAGATGTTTAGCTTTTTGCGAGAGACTCTTCTTAGACGTCCAAATTCTTTGAGACCGTTTTCTCGGGTAAACACTCCAATGCTAAGTCCATATTTTTGTCAAGTTTCTTTTTAAATGTCAAGAGCAGTCATTTATCGTTTTTTTTAAAGGACAATCTATGAATGTATCTATCCATTCTTGCCGGGCTTTTTCTTGGTTGCCCAGGTCAAGAGCGGTCTTTATAATCATTACTTTCTTCATAAAGATGGACAGCATTGTAGACCGCTATTTTAGAGCATCCAACTTCGTTTGAAATAGCTTTATATGACCATTTCAGCCTACTAAGCTGAACGATACTCGCACGGGTTTCTGGTGCTAAGTTTTGTCTCTTACCCATCACAACTGTTAAACAACTTCAAAATTATAACAGCATGCAAATTACCCTACCTTTATACTAGTAAATAAGGCAAAAGAAAAGGAAATTATGAAGATTGTTCTTAAATTAAGTGACGACGCAAATTACCCAAAATAAAGTTTACTTTTAATTTGAAATTAATATGTTGACGTTACGCTGTAAATTTGTATACCATATTAAAGCTCGTAATTTTTTATTTTATTTTGATACACATCTTAATTCACAATTTACAATTAAAATATATAAATAAATGCCATTTTAACATTAGTATAAAAGCGTTCTTAAATTGAGTGGCGTACTAATCCTTATACCCAATATGTATGTATATATATATATATATATATATATGTGTGTATATATATACATACATATATATATATATATATATATATATATATATATATATATATATATATATATATATACATAAATATATACATATATATGCATATACATATATATATATATATATATATATATATATATATATATATATATATATATATATATATATATATATATATATAGATAGATAGATAGATAGATAGATAGATAGACAGACAGACAGACAGACAGACAGATAGATAGATAGATAGATAGATAGATAGATAGATAGATAGATAGATAGATAGATATGTACGTATACACCCCTTTTTATTTCTAATTTACACTTTTAGCGTTTATGAAATCAGCGTATGTTTTCTAGGCGATGTGAGTTTAATCCAAGTTACCGGTAAGAACCATTGGAGAGCATTAATATAAAATCGAAACCATCTGGCAATGGCTGGTGCTGAGGGAGCTTGCTTCCCCTGTCAGTCAGTAAGATAGTGTTTATTGTGGATATGACCAGTTTTGAGTCTTATTTATAACAATACTGGTGCTAACTAGCACCCTTAATCACTTTAGTACATATATATATATATATATATATATATATATATATATACATAAACACACATATGTACGTATAATTGTGTGTATATGTGTGCATGTTTATGTGTATGCTTGTTTGTATGTGAGTGTGTCTGTCCGCGCGCGCGATAATGATCACTTCGTTTTGAAAGATATCTGTTTCAATTAATCTACATCACTTCGATAATCTCCCTGACGCCAATCTGCTTTCAGATGAGAATCTAAACATATGTGACAGATAAGGTTCAAAATTTATACAATGTTTATATAGCTTACCTATGGATAAAGGTGTTTCCCCGACAATTTTTTCTACATACTAAAGAAGTGTTGATTCCGTTAAAACATGGTAGAATATTCTCTGATCCATTATGAATTTGAAAATTACTCTCATTTCATGTGGCATATGAAACCAGCGTTTGACAGGAGGTACCGGTTATCTTTTGAAGAAAGCCTACGGTGAAAAGATTGGGCACTTCAACGTGTAGCGACTTTCCATAATATTTTGCTTTTAAGATTTTAGGGGTTCTTTTCTATGTAAGATTTCTCTAACACGCTAGTCATTATCATGTATACGACCGAAACCAATGAATAACAAAACTTATCAAGGCTTTTCTTTTTTATTTCTTCCACTTCTCTTATTTCAGATTCATTTTGAATAGAAACAAAGGTTTCATATAATGGGGGTATAGAGAAAATATAAATTGTAACTGTCATGCACTTTCAAAGAAATATTAACAGCTTACACGATATGAAATAGCTACACTATAGATTTGAAATAACATCAAAGAAAATCCCTTTTCTGAAGTGCAAATCCAATATTGATCCCCTTTTGATTGGGGCGTAAAAGAATTTTCTGGGTATATTAAAACTGCTTTGTTTAATGATTTTTGGTGAGGGGAAATGGAAATTCGAACCATACCAGAATTGAACTAAGATCTGTGTAAACCAATACTATATGCTATAAGCTATTTAATTTAGTGTTCTACTGCTTCGACTTCGCTACTTTAGAAGTAATACATATATATTATGCATGTTGCTATAAAAAATAACTACTAATGAACAGTAAAATCTATGTAGGATAAGTAATGCTTCTATCATGTTTAATTAAGTTGATTGATATTTATTGTACTTAACTATAGATGAAAGTACATGAAATCTATTGAATTTTATGTAGAATTCAGCTTGAATCAGTAAATATTTTGTGATCCTGGAAAATACTTTGATGTCATTCCTGTCTTATCTTATGTAATTGAAGTGAATGGCGCATATTATTTATATTATTAATAACAAAGATGGATTGAAAACTATACCTTAACTAACATGTGGTGGTCAGAAGTGTTGTATTATCAGTATGACTTCCTCATAAAGCTATCGCTTCATAAACCAAAGAACCTTTGTGTATATGTGCGGATATGCTGGTCACAAACCGCTGGATGCCAAACTATAAATCAAGATGCCAATAAAAGCCACCGCATTTGGCGCTTTAAGTCTGATAATGGAAGTTTAGTTCTGAGACATCTTGCTGTGCCAGTATATACATACTGTAAGGCTGACACGTCAGATGATAAGAGTAATTAATTTGTGATTTAATGTCGGACAGTTGCAAGGGAAGGATTTCTAAGATAAAATAATTTTGATAGATTGCATACACTTCTTTCTTTATTCCAAAACATGGAATAAAGCAATATTGAATATCATATTTGTAAGGGATTTTAATGAAATTTCATTTGTGTGCCAGTGATTAAAATTTATAAACGAATGGATGAATAAATAAATGCATTTCATTTAGAATAAAACATTGTCAAGATACCTGCCACTAAATACATTTATATTATTTAATTTCAAATGTTTAATAGATGAATAAGATTGAAAAATTGATCATGAATCAACGCTTGTTTTTAGAGTATTGTGTTTTTTAATTTTTAGTTATTCTTTTTTCTTTTGTACAACCCACCCTCTCTTTCTCATCTGATTTCTCAATGCCACTAGCACGATAATCATCATCATCATCGTCATCGTCGTCGTCGTCGTTCAACCTCACTGCAGTTGCAGATTGTCACAAAACCCTTCCACTCACCCTTTTTTCGTGATTAATTGTGGACTTTTGAGCAAGCAGAAGAATATAAACTTCTAGAGGAAGTTTGAACTCTGATTCGAAGAGCTGGAACAGATACCAGACGTCGGACGCTCTAACACTTCTGTCAACATATCACCCTGAGGTGGTATTTTATTTATTGAGCCGAAAGATTGAAAAGTAAAGTTGATCTGAATGAGATTTAAACCCAGAGCGTAGAAAAGGACTTATTAAACATGTTTTATTCGTTATTGTAAAGAATTGTTATAATTTACATAATTAATTCAACACGGTAATAGCCTTTGACTTTGGTGCTCAAAGCAGGAACGAAAACTACATCTCATTCAAAATTTTAAGTATTTTTAAAAATTAAAAAAATATCAACTAGATTATGAATGGGAGATAGGTTTACTGAAAGTAGCTGTCCTTAGCTTTCACTTAGGCCTCAAGGCGGCTCTGGAACCCGGATGCTGGAACCCGGATGCTGGAACCCGGATGCTGGAACCTGGTGTACGCATTCCCCACTGTGTCCCTAGAAAGATCTTCGAACAACTTGATCTTTACCACTAGTTCGGCCTTTGTGTTGTAGACAGAGTGACTGGTATCATTGTCAACCGCACCCCACACATAGTAATCCATGGAATTACAATCGGTATGATTAAGAGGCCAGAAATTGGGATTTGTGCAGTTGTAGATATTTTCCGACAGCTACTTCTGACTTTCTCGGATGTGGATGTGTGGCAAGGAGCCTAATCCTGCTGCAACACATACGGGCTTCCAGCAGCAAAGGTTTCCAGCCTGGTATAGAGCACAGTCCGACTGCTTCACATAACCGCTTCTAAACCGAGCCTAATACACTGTTCGGAGTTTTGAGGTTGAACTCTGGTGCGCAGACGCAGTCACAACGATTCCTATGTAGCTTCCTGCAGCATATGTCTTCGTCGTATCTTTTGCAGCTGACCACATCACGTCTTGTAGCCTTTACAGTGTCCACAGAGGATTGGGCTACAATCAAGACGTTGATATTTTGATAATCGGATCGAATTCTCATGATAAAGGTAACTCTTTTACAATATTCAGATGGATTCCATTCCTCTACGTCACCTAACATTTTCTCAAAAACAACCTTAATCATTATGCTCTTACCCTATGCGTTGAGATATTCCTGTAAAATGGGAAAGCTAAAAATTACCAAATTTCTCCCCAAAACCCTGTGTGTGTATGTGTGTGCGTATGAGTGTGTGTGTGTGTGTGTGTGTGTGTGCGTGCGTTTATGTATGTGTGTGTGTGTGTGCATGCATGTATGTGTGTATATATATATATATATATATATATATATATATATATATATATATATATATATATATGTTTGTAGTGGAGGCGCAATGGCCCAGTGGTTGGGGCAGCGGACTCGCGGTCATAGGATCGCGGTTTCGATTCCCAGACCGGGCGTTGTGAGTGTTTATTCAGCGAAAACACCTAAAGCTCCACAAGGCCCTCCGGCAGGGGATGGTGGTGAACCCTGCTGTATTCTTTCACCATAACTTACTCTCACTCTTACTTCCTGTTTCTGTTGTGACTTGCACGTTAATCTCACGAGCAGGCTGTTCCGTTCATCGGATCAACTGGAACCCTCGACGTCGTAAGCGACGGAGTGCCAACAACAACAACATATATGTGTTTGTATGGCTAGGTGAATGTGTACGTGTATTGTGTGTGCATCCTTCATAAGTTTAATTAATTATAAATATCGATAACAAAAACAGTTTAAAATTCAGCTTTTTGCCGAGCGAAACCTTGTAGCAAGCGACGAACTTGCACACTAAAAGCTATGTAAAATAGAAACATAAAACATATTTATGACTTACAGGTTAGATGTCTTAAACATACAAGTTGTAACACGCAAACCTCTATTTAAAAGGTGTTCGAGCAGTGACCGAGACGTCAATATTTATTACTGACGTAATGCATTAATGACGTCTTCATTCTTTGAACAGTACAAAGTGAGATTTGAGGTAAATTTAAATGCTTTCCGAATACTTTAAGTAAAACTTTTGCAGGATTTTAATTGTTGATTTTTAGTCATAGTTTGTGACAAGATATTTTTATAAGCACAAATTTCAAAAAAGAAAAAAAAAAAAAGAAATCAGTGTGTTTATTTATATAATTACATATTCAATTATAATTCGTATTTTTAAAAAAATTATAGGGTTGTTTTATCACGTACACACACACATATACACACACACATATGTACCGCTTCCTTCACATCTTCATCCGCAGGAAATCGACGACCTCGTAAACCATCATTGAGCCACCCAGAGATATAATAGTCGAAAGGAGCGAGATCTAGACTGTAGGCACGGTTTTCCAGCACTTGAAAACCTTTTTAGCTAATGGTTTCAACGGTCTTAGCGGCTGTGTGTGGGCCTGCATTGTTATGCAACAACAAGACTTTCTTTGGCAATATGCTTCGGCGTTTGGTGCGAATTGCTGGCTTCAGTTTATTCGTTAGCAAAGTACTGTAACTTGCACTGTTGATCGGATCACTGTTCTATGTTCTTTGGTTCACATTGCTGGTAGAGCGGCCAAGCTTACACTGTAAAGCCAGAATGAAAAATAACGTGATCAAGCTCAAACATCGATCACGTGAGCACAATATTGTCAACTATAAGCACGCATGCGAAGGAAGTGTGACTATAATAAAGATATGTTTGGGCGAAAGTGTGGATAATTTTTAACTTCCCCTCTTATATTACAACCACATATGTATTTCCGTGCGCTTCGTCAGTGAGAGCCGCAATATAATACCATACAATATATATCATACATGGTATATACTGCTCGTAACCACTCACAGTAAGTGCGTACAGTGCAATGCCTTTGAAAAATGAATGATAAACAATACTGATATTCCTTTCCAATAACCGGTTTGATAATCTACACAAATCAAATCAATTATATAATTATTCTACATCAGTTTACATCATTGTATTGGACGTGAGAACCATATTCAAAATATCCTTGAAAATGTGACACTCATGTCTCGTGGACATGCTTGAGATCTATGCCATGCATGAAGTCATTTTTAAGTATTCGCCTGATGGTCCTGCAGGTATTGCATTGGTAGGTAAACGCCACCCGGTTTTAACAGGGTGAGAGAGATTTTCTATGCGTTGTAGGTGTGTTTCTTGACTTGAATAGATTCGGTGCAACTATGTATAAACATGATGGACATGATGGATTGAGCTTTTGTTGCGTCAAGGATATGAAGGAAAATGCCTAAAAATCTAGTTTCAAACACCTCCTTCGCTGCTTCTGATAACTCGAAAGAGACGCATAGTGTACCATTAAACGGATAGATTTCTGAACAGTCAGCTGACATGGAGTCCCATACGGAGTGGTGGGTAAATAGTGTTGTATGATGTTTGAATGTGTGAGCATTTATTGCAATATAGCAGCAGTCAGACTATTGGTCCGCGGAAAGTTACAGCTTAGTAGAGTCTAGGGTCACCCATATACATATGTACGCATATATGCATTTGTATAGTTGTGGGTACATGTGCATGTGTATGGGTGTAGATATATACATATACATATTCACATATACATATATATATATATATATATATATATATATATATATATATATATATATATATATATATATATATATATATATATATATATGTACATGCATATATTTATACACGTTATTTATATATATATATATACGGATATATATGTCCATGTTATTTATATATATATACATATATATATATATATACATGTATGTATGTATATGTACGTATATGTATGTATATATATGTATATTCATATATGATATATATATGTAAATATATATTGCCTGAGATATCTTTGTGTCATCAGCATAGCTAGTGACAGTGGCTCTCCGAGTTTACCGTCCAGGTTTCCCAGCTGTCCTCTTAAAGTCGTGTAAACAAGAATTAGCAGGACCACTCCGGATACTATTCCAGAGTTTCCTTGCAAATGGTAAACTTCCCAAAAAGCTGAAGGAAGGCACCATATGTCCTATCCATAACGGTGGAAGCAGAGCAGAGGCTGGGAACTACAGGCCCATCTCTCTGACTTCACATATTAGCAAAGTCATGAAACGAATTGTCAGAAGGAGATTGATTGCGTTCCTAGAAGAAAATGACTTGCTGAATGAGACCCAGCATGGTTTCCGTCCAGGTAGAAGCTGCCTCACGCAGCTCTTGCAGCATTATGACTGGGTCCTGAAGCAGCTACTTGACCATTCAAATGTTGATGTGATATATCTCGACTATACAAAAGCCTTTGACAAAGTTGATCATGGCTTGATATGTCACAAGCTGCGAAACCTTGGCATAGCTGGTAAATTAGGAGAGTGGCTGCATGACTTCCTGAATGGTAGAAGTCAGACCGTTGCATCCAATGGAGAACTATCTAGGGAAACACAAATATTGAGCGGTGTTCCACAAGGAAATGTTCTGGGGCCACTACTGTTCATAATGGCCCTTCTGGACATGCCCACGGTCACTCGGAGAGCCACTGTCACTAGCTATGCTGATGACACAAAGATATCTCAGGCAATAAAGAATTCTGATGATATTGTAAGCCTGCAGAATGACCTAAGTGCAATATATGAGTGGGCAGAGCAAAATAATATGCAGTTCAATGCAAAAAAATTTCAAGTACTGCGCTACAAGACCACAAGTACCTCCCAACTGGCATACACAGGGCCTGGAGGTACTGCAATCCCAGGACCACAAACAGTAAGAGATCTTGGCATCAACATGTGTAGTGATGCATCATTTCACATGCACGTTGTCAAGTTGACAGCAAAGTGCAGACAACTGGCAGGGTGGATACTGAGGACATTCCGTACAAGGGATCAAAAAGTCATGTTGACTCTATGGAAGACATTTGTTCTGAGCCGCCTAGACTATTTCTCTCAGTTGTGGTCACCACACAGTGTTAAGCGGACAGCAGAACACGAGGCAATTCAGTGGCACTATACAAAAAAGATCGCCACAGTCCAACAGATGAACTACAGGGAGCGACTGAAGGCACTAGGTCTCTACTCCCTGGAGCGCAGGCGGGAGAGATATGTAATAATATACATATGGAAAATACTGGAAGGACTGGTGCCAAACTTTGGTATCAAGTACTACAGGAATGCCCGCACGGGTCGTCACTGCATGGTGCCAAAGGTACCGTCCACTGCATCTCACATAAGAACGAGATACTGCAGCAGCCTCGGTTTCAGAGGACCTCAGCTCTTCAATGCCCTGCCAAAACATTTGAGAGACATGCAAGACATGGATGCGGAGGTCTTCAAGACAAAACTTGACGCTTTCCTCTCCACGATACCAGACGAACCAATGGCTCGTAATGAGACGCAGTTTAGGGCAGCTATGTCAAATTCTCTTATACACCAGATGTGCCATCAAAACTCTTGATTGGACCATGTCAGGTGGGGGAGAAGAGCCATGCAAGGAACGTGAAAATCACGGTGGTGCATCAGCATGACCGCAGCCACTTGGCTGAAACTCATAAATAAATAAATAAATAAATATGTATATGTGTATATATATGTGTGTGTGTATATACACATATATATATATATATGTATATATGTATATATATATATATATATATATATATATATATATATATCCTCGTCAACACCCCCTCATAAGCTCATCCCACCACACCCCAACACACTCCTACTCTACCTTCCCACTCCACCCCATCCAATTCCTTACACCCACCACCCACCCCTACCCACATACCCCACCCTACCCACATACCCCTACCTCTACCCCACACTCCACCCATGCCTTCCCCACCTCCCAACACCCTCACATCACACCACACCAATACCCTCGCATCACACCACGCACACCACACCAATACCCTCGCATCACACCACGCACACACTACAACTGACCAACTACTTTCTCCCTTTCTCCCTTCCCCCATTTTCACACTACATACGTCAAGATCACCAGCAGTCTACCTCCCACACACAGCCCCTCGTTCCCGATCACCGTTTGTTATCTCCCCCTTTCTTAGCTCTCCTGAAATAAGAATTTCTAACTTCCGGTCAGCCATTGTTATGATCGGCCATTATTATGATTGACCGTTGACTGAACACTATTCAATTTTTTTTCTCCGTGTTTTTCTCCTTGTCTCCGTATTCTTTCTGTTGAAGAGCGTAGCTCGAAACGTCAAAGACTTTCCGTATTCCCGAGCGTCATACTAATATATACTTTTGTTATTTACACCACCTGTCCTCGTTTGTTGTTATTTTTTGTATATTCTCCCATATATATATATATATATATATATATATATATATATATACACACATTCACACCGAAATTAATTTCGAGTGTGATCCAACAATATGTTCGAAAAGAAAAATTACAAAGTTTCTACATAAAACGAACGAAACAAAACAATGGGAAAATATGATTCCCAAAATAATAGAATATACGAATATAGGAAAATGTTCATTGAAATATATTAATATTCTGAATAAAAAAGAAACAGATTAAATAATATGACTGTAAATACAGTCGTATATTTTTGTGTGTGTGCATTCGTGTTGGCTTTTGTCTATGTGTGTGTTTGTGTATGTATGTGTGCATGCAACTATATATATATATATAATTTATATATATATATATATATATATATATATATATATATATATATATAATAGAGTTATTAATATTTCTAAGTCTCTCTAAAGGAGACTACGGCAGCGGTGACTGCCATGTTGGCTTGGCGATAACTATTAATATATATATATATGCGTGCGTGTGCGTGTATTAACGTATGTATGTATATCAATTAGAAAACAAATATCAATGACCAAATACAAAATTTATATTATGTTGCAACGTGATAAAACATTGATATTCACTATGAATTCTCTCTTGGTAATAAAATGTCAGATTAACCGGGGTTTCATGTTTTTAAATATATCTAATTATTTGATGTATTATTCCTGTGACTAGTCCGAGGAGGAATGATAGTGTCCATGACCGTATTGTTACTTTCTGAAGCTGGTACGACTAAGTTTTCTGTCGAGTGGATATTCTTTGATCGTTTTATCATGAAGTCTGACAATACCTACAGATGAAATCATCTGTGCCACCATGAGAGAGAGCGTTAACTCCTTTCTTGACTGGTTTATATG
>NC_142931.1:69383997-69426497 GCF_046866305.1 Octopus bimaculoides | reverse complement strand
ATGTAGGCCATTATTATTTATCATGTATCTTCTAATACCTAGCCATCCAATAAACTCTTTTGTTTATATTATTTTTCACAATGAAGATAAATCTTATGTTCAATCGATTATTTTAGTAAATTTAAATAATTTTATTGGCAAGAGTAACACACACACACAGACACACACACACACACACATGCACAAACACACACACAGTTAACTAGATAGATAGACAGAGAAATATATAGACAGACAGATAGATAGATAGATAGATAGATAGATAGATAGATAGATAGATAGATAGATAGACAGAGTTTACAAAGCTAGATATAATTTTCAGAAATGCATTCAGTTGGATCGCAATTTTTAAAAAAGTGAAATGTATGTCCTAAAAATAGTAAACGCTGTTTTTACTTAAACCTAAATAAATATATGAATTTATTCACTAACATGAAGTTTAATAAATAAAAATTAAAAAAAATTCTAGCTTGATATTGCAAATTTATAGTTTTGCATTTTATAATAATTTTAACAATGCTTGTTTATATGAATGTGGTTTTAGCGAAACAAAATAATTTTTAGATATATTTTATGTATTTTAATACAGAAGAAGTTTAAAACATTGCTTTATGTTCTAATAAAGTAAAGGATATTTTTGTTTTTATTCCTCAGATAGATTGGTAAACAGGAAATGATAGAAACTACACAGAAACATGAAATTTTTTAATATTAAATTGTTGGCTTATATTCAGTGAGTGTGTGTGTGTCATGGTATTGTAGATGTTCAGGTGGACACCAGCGCTGACTAGACGAATAGTGAAAGGCTGTATATTTGTATATCAGGAACTAAATTGTCTAATATATTTTTTCTATAAAAGAGTAGGGTGTGGTTTGAGGGAAATTTGTCACTATTGGTTCGTCTACTACGTACTACAAAATGGATGTGCTGTTGTACGTTAGAAATCCTTAGGTTTAAAGAGAATTTCCTTTCACTAAAACATTACACTGAAAATTCCTTTTTACAATCAATAATTTGGTGTAGGATGAGCTTGGGTTCTACCTGGCTGGTTTACATTTGAAACACAACATAATACCTAATGGAGATTTAATGACTCAAGGGTTTTCATCTGCCAGTATTTCTGAGTGTTGTTCCAGATATTTTGATATACGTAGCAGAGTCAGAAAGTAATGCAATTTTTTTACTTAACTCAGTTTTGTATGCACAAAAACAATCGAAAAGTAATGCAAAGAAGAGCACTCAGCGCAAAACTCCGCCAACGCAACACCAACGTCCTCTCAATGAATGGCCGGAGAGGAGTTTAAAAATGAGAATATCTTAAATAAAATCGTCTGCCCTCACAAACAGGAATGCTAAAAATAAACCCGATCGCTCTCAAGCGGAATAATAATCCATATACCTTGTCCGGTACCTGATCAATCCTAATGGGAGTCATAGAATGTGCAAGTGGGTGTGCGGGCTATTTTTGTAATGCTGTGTGTGTTTCGTCCAAATATATATATACTGAGTGAATAGTGAAGGGAGATGAGATGAAATACTAACACAATGAAGGAGAAGTAGTGAGAGTAATAGCCATGATTGAGAGGGAGTGAGAGAAAGTAATGACAATGAGAAAGACGAAACGAAGTGGCAAAGGGACTGTCGTATGAATAAGAAAGGATGAGGTGATAGATGAATAACAAAGGAAGGAGTGAAAAGCCGATAAACGGCATTTGAAGTGTGAATATATGAGTGTGTAAAAGAGAGGCATGTTTGCGTGTGTGCGCGATGAATGTATGTGTGTATGTGTGTGTGTGTGTGTGTGTGTGTGTGTGTGTGTGTGTGTGTGTGTGTGTGTGTACAATGGAAAGGAGATGGTAATGTTCAACGCTGAAAATGTGTGAGTAAATATGTGTATGTATGTGCGTGTACAAGAGAACTATACATGTAAATGAAAGGAAATATAAAAAAATAACTCAGAATCCTTGTCTGGTGCCGGATCAATCTCAAAATCTAATCAGTTCGTGCCAGTTATGAGGCCAAACATCCCTGAAAGTTTCATTTGAATCCCACCAGCGGTTCTTGAGATACCTTGTCCACGGACAAAGAAACAAACAAACACGACTGAAAATAAAACCTCCGCCTTGGCGAAGGCGGAGGTAATAAAAATTGCGTCACTATCTGACTTTCCTTTGCATATATATCTTGATTTTAGATTTTGGTACAAGATCAACAATTTCAGGGGATGTGGTAAGTCGATTATATCGGCTCTAGTGCACCACTGGTACGCATTTTATCGAGCTTGGAAGGATAAAAGACAAAGATGACCTCAGTGGAATTTGAACTCAGAATACAAAGAAGGATGAAATGCCGCTGAGGATTTTGTTCGGCGCAGTAACGATTCTGCCAGCTCGCCGCCTTACACCCTCATAAATATCAGTGTCACATTTTGGCACAACGTCAGTAAGTTCATGGGTGGAGTAAATTTTTATCCCCTACCAACTACAATGCCTCTAGCTAGTCTAAAATTAGTCGACCAAATTTTCCCCAGAGCCCGCATTTTACTTTATTAAAACGAAAGGATAGTATGTGGATTGTAGGAAAAAGAAAAGGATAGATCAAAGTGATCATAGGTTTGTTCAGTGAAGGCTGGCCCGGGGCTAAAAACAACAAGAACAATGTCTAGCAGTTTTCTATCATATTACAATAGTCTATATAATTTTTTGGCACTTCGTTCTTCCAGAGCTAGTGTTGTGGTTGAATCGTTTTATATCATCTTTCCTTATACAACACACTGACTAAGAAGTAAAACACAAAATTGGCGCTATCGAAAAGTCTAGCACCTAGAGGTCTACTTTACCTGTTTTGTTCACAGTGTAATAACTAATCAGTGTTATGTTGCAACTATTCTGTTATAGTAGTAGTAGTAGTAGTAGTAGTAGTATATCATGTAGAATGTGACAGGCTCAGTAGGCAAGATACTGTAGATAATGAGTATTATTGTAACTGTTACAATCATGAATTCATGTCTGAGTCGTTTACTAACTCCTGACTGACTTAGTCCAAACGATTAAAGTAATTTATTAAGGTACAGTTGAATTATAAAATTCTCATGTATTCTACTAGTTTGCATTACGTGTTCAAACATTTCAGTTGTTCGTATTCCTCAGTATGGAGAAAGATTAACTTTGCCAGCACGTTTCCCTCATACACACTACATGAAGTCATATGTAAAAGTAATTACTCACGCCAATGGATAAAGAAGTATTCTACTCACCAGACCAAATGTACTCTCATGATAATTCGGTTTTAAACTGATTTTAGATCACTTTATAACTTTAATGAAGCTATTAGGTTCTACGTAACGCCTAAGATCACAATATTCTAAAAATCCGGTGAGAGATACAAATGTGTAAAAAATTACTGAGGGGATAGGAATGTCTCCTATGTACAAGCAATAAAACCGTTTCAGTGATATAAATTCTAACCCATCTCTACGTAGATCAATTTTTATACATTGCAGCCCCTTCCACGTTACGTATGTTCCAGGTTTGCTAATAATAATATTTAGCCCACAAGTGAGCCTCTACATTCATACTCAACCAACTACCACGCTTTCCCGAAACAAAGCCCTGAATTATTAAACAAGGAAAGGGTATAGTGGATAATGCAGCTCTTAGATAGTTTTGAGGGCTATTAATGAAGAATTCATACAAAATATATCCCCTTCAGCATTTGCTCCAAAATTTTACATTCTGAGTTCAATTCCTGCGTGGTAAACCTGGCTTTTCATCCAACCAACATGTATAACATAACCACCAGTACCATTCAGTTACAGGCGTTGATTAAACTCGATTGCAAATCATGAGCTGGAGTCTTTAAAGTAGTTCGGATCTCCCACCTAGTTTTGGAAATGTTTTCAATGATATTGACAAGTTGATTCTTGCTCTTGATTAAAAACTATCACTAGCATAGAAAGTAGTCTTGGTGCATCAGTACCTACTGGAATTCTTTACAATCCTGTCCAGCTCTGCGCTTTGGAGAGGATACTATGCTCTTCTAATACAGGTTGAAGTAAGTTTCCAGAGGTGCACATATGATCTCAAGAAAATTAGAAATTCTAGAATGATTCTATTTAAAAAATTAGAATAGACATAACCGGAATGCTTTTGACCAAAGTTTTGCTCTATCAGTTCTCACCTGGCATCCAAAATTCGGAGTTTTATCTTGGCTACCGAATAAGTGTCACATATTTTTACAGATATATATATATATATATATATATATATATATATATATATATATATATATATATATATATATATATATATATACATATATATACGGAAAAAAAATCAAGGTAGAAAATGCTGAAATAATTTTATAAAAAATATTTCAGTACCGGTTTCTGTCATAGAGACTTTTTCAACTGTAAGTATGGAGTATAATTAAATTTTGGAAAAATTAAAAGAAAAGTGTTTTAAAAGAATATTTGCATAGTAGTAGTAGTATAACAACAATAACAACAACAACAACTACTACTAGTAGTAGTTTTAATTCTTTTAAAAACTATTCTTTTAATTTTTCCAAAATTTAATTGTTTTCCATACTTACAGTTGAAAAACGTCTCAAAGACTGAAACTGGTACTGAAATATTTTTTATAAAATTATTTTAGCATTTAGTGTGTGTGTGTGTGTGTGTGTGTGTGTGTGTGTGTGTGTGTGTGTGTGTGTGTGTGTGTTTGTGTTTGTGCGTGTGTAGGGGTAAACTGTTACCATTTGATATTTTGAATTTCACGCATGCGCATCGTATGTTTTTGATTTTGTCGACTACACAGTATAGTACGGTTAGTTGGGCATCGTCTGTGAGAAAATCAGCACCATGACGGAATTTACTCTGCCAGAAATTTGGAAACGACATACTGTACTACTTGGAATTCATGCGGGAAGCTCCAATACGAAGATTTCAGAGTGCTTGGATGTCAATCTGAGAAAAGTGCAATCTAAGGACATGTACCGGAAGTAATAAAAATCAAACATCCAGTCAACATCATGGTGTTCGGAGTGATCACTAGTGATGGCGCCGTTGTGCCTCCATTCATTTTCCCACACGGCCTCAGACTCAACACGGAAGCCTACATCAAGTGCCTGGAGAAGGTAGTGCTGCCCTGGGTCAAGTGAGTGGCTGCTGGAAGACTGTATGTCTGGCAACAGGACTGCACCATACCACACAAGCAGGAGGACCCAGTTTTGGGTGTCAAAAAATTTCTGCGATTACATCATCTATAAAATCTGACCACCTAACTCTCCAGACTGCAACCCGCTTCATTATTATGTGTGGGCGCAGTTGAGTGAGAGATCAACAAAACTCCTTGTAACACCAAAGCTTAAACAAGGAAACCGTCCAGAAGAGTTGCAGGAGATTCCAAATTCGCCTGGAGCCGTGGTTGAGCCAAATGGCGAATTTATTGAATAAATTTACTTTTAAGTATTTTAAGATATTTTTGAGTAATTTTGCTACATGTATGTTAAAACGAGATGTCCGTGTTATTTTTATTTTTGCCTAATTTGTTATACACTGCTGGTTACAATGCACTTTCTCGTATTCTTATAGCTTTCGAATGATGCCATCGCGCTAGCTAGGTGGACATGCCAACATTCCCGCTGAATACCTACATGACGTAGGCTTACACTTTTACAGCTGAGTAGACTGGAGCGACGTGAAATGAAGTGCTTTATCCATTTGCTATCATTACGCACACGCACACACTCACATGCACAGACACAAACACACAAACGCGCGTGCGCACATACACGCACACAAACGGTCACACACACAAACACACACACATATAGAGAGAAAAATAATGAAAGAAAGGAAGAGAGATAGATAGATAGATAGATAGATAGATAGATAGATAGATAGATGTGATGTGTTATGCGTAAACATGCAAAAATGTCCCCAACCACACTGACCAAATCTTATATACCAAAATACGATCCCATGACTATTAGCATCATCATCATCACAGCTGCCATGCAACATCATCACCGTACAGTCACTTTATCTCTGTAGCGAGCATTACTTTTTGCAATCACCGTACTGACGAAAGTAATTGTGTATCCATTTACCTAGATACTTTGATAACAATAACCGCTTGCTATAATTATCCGTCATTATATGTTGCTTCCACTAACATGAGATACAAATTATGTTTTGTTTTAAAGATAAAATGTGTTTCCATTGTTTTACAAATTTTAACTGATCTAAATGTTATTGTTACAATATGATAATATTTGGACAGAAGAATAAAACAAGTATTTACCAAATATATTTGTAGTCAAATGTTATTACTTTTTGATTCCAGATCTGTGCACTCAAGGCTGAAACACATTTCAACAAAATACGCTTAGCTACCTATTTTTTTTACGGACATGTATAACTTATGCTGGCATCATTTAAAGTGGCCTTCCACCTTAAAGATAGTACCATGTGATTTGAGGAAGATTTGGTAGCTCTTTCCGTCTGGTTAAATTGATCACAAAGAAGCTCACCCAATAGCTTGTGTTGTATATTATCTTGTTGTTTCCTCGATCGAGCAAACCTATGATCATAAGCTTTCCAGTCGTGACTATCCCAGCTTTTTTGTATATCATTTAATGTATTTTTATGATACTTGGAATTCAATTTGAAAGAGATATTTGGCAGGTAGAGTGATTGTGTTAGTTCTTGTTGGAGTAAATAAGAGAGGTGGGCATAGTTGTTTGTACATGACGTGTATAGTAGAAGATAAAAAGAACAACAATGTGATGGTAACGCGTACCAAGAACAGAAGTTGACCAAATCAAAATTGAAATAAAATAATTATTTCAAATGTTATTCATGGTGAACATTATTTATGGATGAAATGAAAAATAATTGTTATTAAGCGAGATAAACCGAACAATGCCATCTAAATTGTACCAGCATAGGAGAACAGAATATATGATGATAGATAAAGGCTTTATAAAAACCGAAGCATTCAAAGTATTTAGATCCAAAATGAGATTTCTACTTTTGAATTGTTGCATAACACTTTCAACTTGTAATGATAAACCCTATAGCAAAAGATTTAACTGATAATTTATCACGATCTCAAGAGGTTTTGGAGTATATCGCTAAAGTAAATACTGGTTAGTGAACAGCAGGTAGAAGAGAAACAGACAATTCTTATTAGATAAGGTACAGCAAAATAATATATATTATACATAAATACATGATATTGAACAAAATATTGATATATTCTGTCGTCCAAAAAGCAGAGCATATCATTAATTACATTCTTTCCTGTTGGAAGACTTTTCTGATTTATTTCTTGGAAATAAGTTATTAAAAGCAAGCACCAATTCAACTATTATTATCATTCAACATACCAGCAAGCCAACGACTATTGTTAATGATTTTATTAAATCTTTGAATAACCATTGAACTAAGATCAGTAGCACTGCTAATATTTGGTCATCATCTTTGTATTTATGTTTTCTCTCTAATTATACACCCAATAATAAGAGTAGTAGTAGTTACTAAGAACAAAACAACTGAATTGAAAATGTTCTGATGTGAAACTAGAATTAGCTACAGCTCTAGCTATGACAATGTTTCTCGAGAACGGTTAATTTCTTATAAATTTGTTTTACTTTATTCCTCCTGAGTAGTATAGAATACATTCCATTTAATTCTAAAAGAAGCAAACGTTCGAATTCTACCGAAATTCGATTTGTATTTCATTCACTGAGAGCCAGTGGATTAAATAAGTAACATTGATGTATCTCTGATTGATCATTTGTCTTGCCTAAGACAAGACAACGTTGCCCGAGTATCTTCGTTGTGTAGGGTCAGACCCAACATATATATACCAAGATTAAAAGACTTTGAGGAAAACCATGACTATGAGTGCTGGGTCAAGAAATTGGACACCAGCTCAATGCCTAAGCAAGTAAGTGTTTATGATATTTTGAAGAAGCACAATGTAAACATCGTTCGGAGGAATAATAATTAGCTGTCGCTAATATTTGTGTTATAAATTAGTGTTTAAAAAATGTATTAAGATGGTTCAATGAAGTCGCTCGGAGGTCGAGCCGAACGGCTTCATTTCATCTTTCATTATATTAATTAATTTTTCCATCCGTTTTCTATTTTTGTTTGTCCCCACCTTGTGCTGTCCCCTCTATGTATGGCCTTCATGGCCAATTTCCTAAAACGAAGAAGCTTGCTTCCCAACCACGTGATTCCTGGTTCAGTTCCACTGCGCGGCACCTTCGGGCAAGTGTCGTCTACTATAGCCTCGGGGCGACCAAAGCTTTGTTAGTGAATTAGGTAGACGGAAACTGAAAGAAGCCCGTCATATACTTATGTATATATGCATGTGTGTGTCTTTGTGTCTGTGTTTGTCCCACACATTCCATCGCTGGACAACCAATGTTGGTGTGTTTACGTCCCAGTAACTTACCGGTTCGGCAGTAGAGACCGATAGAATAAGTACCCGGCTTAAAAAAATAAGTCCAGCGGTCGATTTCTTCGACTAAAAGGCGGTACACAAGCATGGTCCCAGTCAAATGATTGAAGCATGTAGAAGAATAAAACAATGTATATATATATATTTATAGGGAGAGAGAGAGAGAGAGAGAGAGAGAGAGAGAGAGGCTAGGAGAGGTAATGGCATTAATAAGACCCAAAGGTGTCAGGTAATGCTGAGTAAGTGCTATGGATAGTCCACAGTTAAGATCCAGGTTCGGTAATTACGCGAATGAGGAGACCAACGTAGGTCATATATCAACGTAGGTCATATATCAGCATATGTATATATATAAAAATTTGTTTTTCAGAATGAGATAAAAAAAACCAAGGCTGTGAAGATTTTAGTATACAGTTGTATATGTAGATATTGATATGTATAAACATCTGTATAAATATATATATATATACATGTCTAATATATACAAATGCATACCTCTTCACATATATATTTTCCTCTACTACTAAGCACTGACCTGTCCAACCACCTAATCCATATTCCTAACTTCTTCATTCCATATTACTACCCATCTCTCTACCCCATCATTTAGACTCTGTCATTACATTACTGACACTCCTTTAACGTTTACATTATTATACCTCTCCCTCTCTCTATCACACCCATTCCATCTATCTTTTTACACTCTAATACCTTTCTCTCTCTATCACCCTCATCTCCCCATTCCTACTTTCAAATTATCTTGACTTACCACTAACTGGTACACTTTCCCCTATTTTCTCTCTCCTTGTTTTTCTTTCTTTTCTTATTTTCTTTATTCCTCTCTTCTTGCTCTTTTCTTTTTTTCTTTTTTCTTCTTATTTCTTCTTATCTTTTTTTCTATTTTCTTTATTCCTCTCTTCCTGTTTTCGAATTGACCTTACAAATACATTCCCTACTTTTAGGTCAATTTAAATAAAACCCTTGATTCAATAGCACTGTGTAAAACTTTATACTTGGAATGACGAATTTTAAATACTATTGGATTTTACTGACAAGGTACTGGAATCTTATATGCATACCATTCTGCCTAGATAATGGATCTACAAATGCAATATCTCTGCATATCTCACACTTATTTTCACTCTCTGTTTTGTATCTTATCTAAATTAGCTATTGCTTAACCATTTTCTCCGATAAAGAGATATAATAAATATCCTGGAAACAGCTGTAAGACCTATTTATAAATGTTCTAAAATCTTCACAGCTTTGGTTTTTTTATCTCATTCTGAAAAAAAGATTTTACATATGTATATATATATATATATATATATGTGTGTGTGTGTGTGTGTGTGTGTGTGTGTGTGTGTGTGTGTGTGTGTGTGTAATGAGTAAAACAAAACCTCATAGACTAGGCGATAATAGACGTATTAATATATATATTCACTTATGAGGAACGACGTATCTTTCAAGTACGCTATAACGAAAAGATGACTGCGTTCAAGTTCGATGAACCTTATATATACGATTTAGGTCGTTACGCACTTTTTGTGATTAAATAACTCGCTTAGTTGAACTAAATTTTTGCGTTGTCTTTGTTCATGTGCTCGTCTCCCCCCCCCCCATGTATATATATATATATATATATATATAGAGAGAGAGAGAGAGAGAGAGGCAGACAGAGACATAGAGAGAGATACATACATATATATATACATATAGGCATATATATATATGCATATATATACACACATATTTATGTAGATGTAGAAATATATATATATATATATATATATATATATATATATATATATATATATATATATATATATATATATATATTTATATGCACATTATACATACATGTGTATATAAATATTCATATATATATATATATATATATATATATATATCTGTATATATGTATATATACACAGATATATACAGATATGTATAATAGATATACACACAAATATATTGTGTGCGTCTATCTATATATCTATCTATCTATCTGTCTATATATATATATATATATATATATATATATATATATATATATGATGCATGTATGTATGTATATATGTATGTATGCATGCATGTACGTATGTATGTATATATGCATGTATGTATGTATGTATGTGTGTGTGTATTCACGTGGACCATTAACTGAGATACGTGATGTCTTACAATTCAAATTTCATTATTACTTTATGATAAATTTCAACATTTCGTTCATTTTAATGTGGCTAGTGATGCAAATATAAGCTTTGTTTTGAAATTTTAAACTTTTTCTCGTTTAACAATATGATCAAATAAAGATCAAAACTAATGAAATCATTGGCTGAAATTTTCGTATTTTTATTACTGATCTGAATTTTGACCAACTGTAAATGATGTCCATAATTTCATGAAATAATGGAAATGTATAGAGAAATATTAATGGTTCATAAAAAATGAGAAGAAAAGAAATGCTTGAATCATCTAAAGAAATGCTAATGAGCCTGAAGTATAACAAAGACTTTCTTAAGGGTAAACAATGGTTTAAGATACTAATCACTAAATTCAATCTCTTCACTTAGCTATTCCTGTCTGGAAAATCAATTACAGTTTTGATCAGTGAAAAATCTACTATAACATTGTAAAGGGTTTTAAAATAATTTTCTTTGAGATGTGAAAGCTTGCTTATAATGGGTATAATGAGAATAATAATAATATTAAGAATAATATGAATAATGAAAAAATAATAATGATTGTCACGCACACGAATACAAACATAAAGAATTTTAGGGTCGTGATATTTCAGGAGCATGAGTTAATCAATTCTATCGAATCGTCGCTAATATGTAACTTGAATACTCTGTATTGATAATGGAGCGATGGAAAGTAAAGTTGATTCTGGTATATCATTTTTGTAACATAGACGAACAAAACAAAATAAGGAATACATTTATTAAACCCATCACATCAATGCCCTAATACGATTGGTCTGTAAGATAGGTACGGGGGTCACCGGTTTTAGACAAAGACAGAGGAATTGGAAAGTGTAATTCACTCTAGTGTTTTACTGATATCTATGTGATCAATTCTGGAAGGATGAAAAAGAAAAGTTTATCAACTTTGGAAGGACGAAAAGCTAAATCAATCTCAGTAATATTGGTATGCAAGTTGTTCAATTAACTATATACTGCAGATCACTTATTCTGCTATCTTATCATTTCTGACACAACTCTGTTACCATAATAGGAACAACAACAATACCAGCAAGAAGAATAACAACAATAACAGCAACGACGATGACGATGATAATGATAGTGATTACGATTATGGTTGTTGTTGCTGTTGTTGTTGTTGATGTTGTTATTATTATTATTATTATTATTATTATTATTATTATTATTATTATTGCCTTTGCACAACTTCTAACGCTGGAGATGTATTACAGTGTCAGCTGTTCACTACCAGTGAACTAAGGTAACGCCCCTGATTTTCGAGCACCTTCCGGAGTATTCCAGCGGTTCGAAGCAGTGCTGTCTTCTGCAAGTGCTCCACCCTTATTGCAGCCCCTATTTGTTCCACGTATTTCTCGAGATTTTCGCTCACTGTTCCCAGACCTCCGACAATTATTGGCACTACTGCTACATTTTACATTCGACCGCAGCTGCTTAGCTGCCCAAGCTAACCTGTCATATCTCTCGTTGTCAGCTGGGCATGCTATGTCTATGATCCCGCATAGTGTGTTTTATTTCTCAATTAAGACTATGTCCGGCTTCCTATTGTCTATCTCATGGTCGTACTGAATCAGGAAATCTCATAGGATCATTGCATTTCGATTTTCGACGATGCCTTCGGTTCTGTGGTCGTACCAATTTTTGGCTCTGTCAAGTCCATACTTGTTGCAAAGTGTCCAATGGACAAGCCTGGCTATATTGTCGTGTCGTCTCTTATTTTCCTCTTTGGCTAGTGGCGTACAATGGCTGGTATTATGCCATACGGTTTCACCGTTTTGTGCACAAGTTCTGCACTTATCACTTTCTCATGTGTTATCTATTCTGTATTTTATGTAGTTTGTTCTTAGTGCTTGCTCTTGGGCAGCACAGATTAGAGCCTCCATTTCAGGTTTTAAATCCCATTTAGTCATCCACAGCCATATTGTTTCTCTGTCTGTCTTATCTTCAACATCCCTGTGAAATTGACCATGCATTCTTTTCTTTAACCATCTATTTTCAGTTTCATTCGTTTTCAATTTCTTCTATAGTGCTTTATCTTTGCAAACTTTCATCCTACACAAGCCTGATCTTCTTACTTCTAACAACAGCGGTTCTGTGGCACTTTTTTTTTATATATCATTCTATGTTGTTTTCTTCTGCTCTAATGCTATGTTCGCATCAAATAAGTCCTTTTCCCCCTCTATTTCTTGGTACATACAGACCGTCTGTATCACTTTTTGGGTGGGGTGACCCATATCTAATCAGCAACTTCCTTGTCTTTCTGTGTAAGCTGTTTAGTTCGTCTACTGTCCATCCGATTACCACTGCTCTATATCTAAGGAGAGAAACCGCCCAAGTGTTGATAGCTTCGATCTTATTCCGTCTATCTAATTTCGATTTAATGATCAGTCTTTGTCTGCGTAAGTACTCCACCTTAAATTTTTCTGTCATTTCTTTCTCCATCAATTTATCCATTTCCCAATTCCCCAAGTACTTATATCCTGTCTCTTCTATCTGCTTCATAACCTTCCCCGACGGTATCATTAGCCCGTCAATACATTTGATTTTGCCTCTCTTCAAGACTAACACTCCACACTTTCTCAGTCCGAACTCCATTCTGATATCAGCACTGAAGGTATACACCGTGTCAACGAGGGAACTGACTTGGACTTCATCTTTACCATAAAGCTTGAGGTCATCCATGAATAACAAACAGTTGACTTTTTGTTGGCGGCTTTTGAATGCATACCCAGCTTTTGCTTTCCTCAGAATCAGTGTGAGTGGTATCATGCACAGTACAAAGATCAGTGGGGACAGCCAGTCCCCTTGGAAGATGCTCCTCCTAATTTCTACTCTCCCTAAACTTCTTCCATATGCTGTTAGGTCCGTCCTCTAATTCACCATAATTTTTCCAAGCAATCGCTCAACATTCGATGCAATACCAAATAGGTTCATACACTCCATAATCAAAAATGTGGAAACATATAGTACGCCTTACGATAGTAGATCAAGTGAGATCATATCGTACGCCTAATGATAGTCGATCCTGTGAGATCATATCGTACGCCTTACGATATTCGATCCTGTGGGACCATATCGTACGCCTTACGATAGTCGATCGTGTGGGATCATATCGCGCGCCTTACGATAGTCGATCTTGTGGGATCATATCGTACCCCTTACGATAGTCGATCCTGTGGGATCATATTGTAAGGCTTATGATAGTCGATTATTATTGTTATTGTTGTTGTTATTATTATTATTATCATTATCCTTCTCATCCTCCTCCTCCTCCTCCTCATCATCATCATCATCATCATCATCACCATCATCATCATCATCATTATTATTATTATTATTATTTTTATTATTATTATTATTATTATTATTATTATTATTATTATTATTATTATTATTATTATCATTATCATTATATGACTGTTCAATATTTGGTAAATTGTGACGATTTTCTACTGCTTCACCTGCTACACTTCCTTGTAGCTGGGTTGTGTGCAGCATTGTGTGTTCTTTTCTGCTGTTTGGAGTGTGCAAACTCTTTCCGGTACTGTATTGTGTTAGTTCTTTTCTCTTGATGTGTGGTGCAGTCTTTTGCTGTGTTACTACTTGTATTGTGTGTTGAGTGTGTAATGCATTGCTTATACAGTTTGCTGGTGGAAGTTTATTTCACTAGGTACTTGCTGTATAGTGTGTCTTGTATTTGTGGGTTATTGTTGTTGTTATTATTATCATTATTATCATCATTATTATTATTATCATTATTATTATTATTATTATTATTATTATTATCATCGTCGTCGTCGTCGTCGTCATCATCATCATCATCATCATCATCATCATTATTGTTATTATTATTATTATTATTATTATTATTATTAATATTATTTTTAGTAGTAGTTGTTGTTCTTGTTGCTGTTGTTAAAAATACCTGCCAAGGAACAACCAGTAGACTAGTGCAGGCATTGTGGTGTAATATCATTGTTGCTGCGTCCTTTTATGGTTTCCATTCTTGGCTCAAGTAATAATAATAATAATAATAATAATAATAATAATAATAATAATAATAAGAGAGAGAGGGAAGTGAAAAATTTGTTTTTCAGTATATAGAATACAAAGACAAGAACATACATAAAATGTGAACCGTATTGTTTCGTACTATTGTTTGAATTTTGAATGTGCTTGATTTCCTTGGGATATTTCTCCAGTAACCCACAGACCGTTTTCTTTATAACCTCTAAGTATTCCAATCACAGCTGGTGTTGTTTTGTTTTCAGCTGCTATGTCCCGCTTAATTATATGTCTAAGTCGTCATAATCAGCACGTTTATCATCTTCCTTGGCAAGTTACATTTTTATCAGGTGGTATTGTTATATTCGTTGTTGTTGGCACTCCGTCGCTTACGACGTCGAGGGTTCCAGTTGATCCGATAAACGGAACAGCCTGCTCGTGAAATTAACGTGCAAGTGGCTGAGCACTCCACAGACACGTGTACCCTTAACGTAGTTCTCGGGGATATTCAGCGTGACACAGTTTGACAAGGTCGACCCTTTGAATTACAGGCTCAACAGAAACAGGAAGTAAGAGTGAGAGAAAGTTGTGGTGAAAGAGTGCAACAGGGTTCGCCACCATACTCTGCCGGAGCTACGTGGAGCTTTAGGTGTTTTCGCTCAATAAACACTCACAACGCCCGGTTTGAGAATCGAAACCGTAATCCTATGACCGCGAGTCTACTGCCCTAACCAGTGGGCCATTGCACCTCCACTATTGTTATATTCATAAATAGGTAGGTTTTGCATTTTGTTTTTAACAATTATATCTGAGCGATTGCAAAATGACTATTCTGCTGTCAGTACATACTGTAACGTCCCAAACGATTGTGATGTTGTTACCTTCAACAAGTGGTTTTGGTATTCTCTTCTTCCCTCTCCTCCTCCTACTACTCCTACTCTTCTTCCTTCTCATCATAATCATTGTTTGCAATGTACCTGTTGTAAAGTAAAACTGTACACCCCTCCGCGGTAAAAAAAGTGGTAGTAGCCAGCCATTATAAATAGACCAGTAGCCGGTCGATAGAAAAAGGTCAGAAGGTCGAGATTATGTGTAGACTGTGTTGATAGTTGTGTCTGTGCTGATATAGTAATCATGCTGTGATTTTGAGTGGAGGTTATAACACTCAAACATTTTGAGGATAATAACACTGTACGACTGGTGGGGTCGTACAGTGCCAGATAGAAACATTCTATTGATACTTTGGAATTTAACAATATCTATCCGAGCGACAACCGTCGTCAAAACACAGGTCCAAAAGTGGTAAAAGATTGCTTTACAACAGAATGTACGAAGCAAAACCATACATTCTAATGGTTATTTTTTTCTCATTTTAATTGTTCCAGTCATTTGACAGCAGCCATGCTTAAAGGTCTTTTTTAGTCGAAGAAATCGACCTCAGGAGTCATTGTCTGTAAGCCTATTACTTATTCTATCAGTCTCTTTCACGGAACCGCTAAGTTACGCGGTCGTAAACAGACCATTATCGGTTGTCTAGCGATTAGGGGAGAAAAACACGCACCTAAATATATACATATGTGTGTGTGTCTGTGTCTGTGGTGTGTGTGTGTGTGTGTGTATACACAACGGGCTTCTTTCAATTTCCGTCTACCAAATTCACTTATAAGGCTCTTGTCGCCCCGAGGCTATAGTAGAAGACTCTTGCCCAAAGTATCACGGTAGGACTGAACCCGGAACCGTGTGGTTGGGAAAGAAGCTTCTTACCACACAGTCACGCCTGCACCTATATTGTTGCGTATAGTTTATTAAGCCTACTCCAAATTCGGAAGGATTAACAGCAGAATTGGCCTCAACGGTTAACCACCTTTTCGTATGACTTCTACCGATTTTTCCATGCATTGCTCTAAAGATTATATTTATGATATTTTTAATAACTTCCGTAGTACAAGCACGTAGAAGAAAGGACATGATTCTAGTATGCAACGCGAGCGAATTCAGAAAACATTTATAAGTTCGGTGCATACAAATGTTGAATATATATCTAAAGATATGACTGGTTTGAGGTATGTCGGAGAGGCAATATAGAAGTATTTCTAGATCAAAAGAGACAAAAATAAGTACTGTAAGCATGCAATAAACACTTTATTACAATGAATGGGCTATGGTTCCGAGATATTCTTGGCCAGACAGGCAAGGAGATCAAAGCAGTGTATTCACATATAATATTCAAGACCATCTTGATCGATTCTTACTTGCACATCACACAGAATAATGTTCTATACGCACAAGAACTTTGAAAAAGAATAAAATTTAGTTTGAGATACGACAGTACAAAACTTATACCAGTAATAATCTGTAAATGGAAATGAAAAATATTAATATGAAATACATATGAACACTATATGAGGACTTCAAACTTTACTACCGACGAGTATACAGTATGTAAGATGTCGACTGATCTGCTAAGAATTTCAACTAAATCTCCTTTAAATCAAATCTTATGTAAAGGAAGAACTCGCTGGAAAAAATATTGATATATATATGACTCTATTTGGCAAAATAGTAATAAGGAACTGAAGATATAAAAGTGACACAACACCACTAACAAGCAATACTTTGCCCACAGAGCATGAAGGCTTTCAAGAGCCTCTGTCATGGATCTCAATAATTTTTTTTTTAATATTTGGGCCCTTTTGATTCCTATTTTATTTTGATGGGCCCCGTAGCCATTCGATATTTAAAACCTAGTTTTATAGAAACTTCTTTCGAAATTCTTATTTCATTTTCCCTTTTCTCACATTAACTAATGTAAGTTGAACTATATAAACTGTTAGAATAAGACGCCGTGCAGTTTCTTGCAATACATTCCAATATATAAATCGAAGGCAAATTTTTTCAGGGCTCTATTTCCTTTTTTTTTTTTTTCGATGCGTGGACCCCCAGAAGTCCTCAGGCGCCACATGGACCTCGGTTGAGAAACACTGCTCTATGTTGTTGTTCTAGCTGACTGAAAATGTTAACTTACGATTACACTGCGTACAGTTTCCCATTCACTAGCTATTCAACAGTTATTACCTACGTTAAATATCTAATCGTTACGATCTAACTGGGAAACTTTCATGCAGCTGGTCGGTTTCCCGAAATCTTCCTAAAACGCATGTCTTATATATCTTTTTTAAGGAGCATATATATATATATATATATATATATATATCGACTCATTACTCTGACAAAACGATGACACAAGGTGATGGTCAAGGTGCCTTTGAATATAGGTTCTGCTCGAACAGCTCTGAACTTATGAGGAAATTGCAACATTTAATCATTAACAACTACTTAACTATTGCACTGTTTCAGCAAGCAGTAATTTTCAGAAAACATTTATCACACCTGGCAATGTGTTATAAGATAATATATTGAAAAAAAAAACTGTAATATATTTGCCAAGAAACATATTGTCAACTACTCCACTAACACACAGACACCATTGAAAAAAATTCAATATAGACATTACTTGTATTTGGCACACCTCTTTTCTGTTGCATTGTAATGGAACTTCATGTTTTGGGAATTTGTTTGTGTGTGTGTGTGTGTGTGTGTGTGTGTGTGTATGTATTACAATAATGCAGAAGAAAAAAATAGAAGAAATAAAAGAGAGAACCTAAAAAAAACAACTTATATTGAATTACTTATGAACGCAACATCTTCAGAATTAATTCTATTGCATTATATAGTTTCATTGGTGTGAAGATTGCCAAGAATAAAATATCATTCACACACACACACACACATACACACACACACACACATTAATATATATATTTACAAGCACGTACACATATATACATAGAGACGTATCAACATCATCATTAGTAATAACATCAACAAAGTTTTATCACATTTTTTCGTTTTTTTTTTTTATAATGCTATAAGTTGGAGTGGTCTTCCATGCAACGTAATACCAATTGTTTCGGTTTTTATTCATCTTGATTGTGAGACTTCAGATCTTATCTCACTTCGTTTTCCTATAGATTTCTCTTTCACAGTCACTGTTCAAAAATGGCACACTATAGTTATTCTATTCAGAATCAATCAGCTATTTGCATCACGTCATTAGGGCGTAGTCACCTCACCGGCTGATACATTTAATATGTACTATGCCTATCATGCTCGTTTGTGCTTCACATTTATCAAATCGTCTAACTTAAATATGGTACATTCACACTGTTGATGCACCACTACATCGTAGCATCATTTTTCCTACTTTTTCCGCAGTCAGGTTGGTATTATTATTAAGAAAGAAATTTTCTAATGCTTTCTTGTTAACAGATGTAATAGCTCCATGAACTTATAATACCATTTCCTTAATATAGCTTCTATGTTTTCAAACTTCCATTACTAACTGCCTCTTCAAAGCTACAGAAGCTCTCGATGACTTCTTAAGTATAGTCGGAGGAACAAAACAACTGATTCTATGAAAGTCTTATGGCAAAAACTTAAGATTTGATGACAAAGATGTAGTCGTTAATGTTGTCATTTTGCCGCCAGACAGCTCTTGTCAAATACACTAAAATAAATTAGTCTTTTCCATTCTACCTTCTGCTTCAGACATAATGATTCAGAAAGCTATTTAAATAGTTATTTCAGAAACAACAAAACTGCTACACGTGTTTATGAAGGACATGGTTTTCACAATAGATTTTATGAGAATTAATCAGTTTTGATTTCTATGTTAAATTGGCCTACATATTTGTGACACAGATTTTCCAAAATCACTCAGCCTATAATTATCTATCACCTGTAGGGTACAAGGCCCAGGAGCGTATTTACTAAACGAATATATATTTAATAAATTTTGTTTTATTACTGCCTTACAGCTAATCTCTTCTGTGGACCTTTCACATCTCAAGCCCCAGCAACCTCTCAGCGACATCACAACACCTATTGTACCGAATACACTTGAACTGAGCACACAGTATCGAATTTGTAACTACACTCTTATCTGAAATAAATTGTTTTCTAAAATTCCTCAGCGTTAACAACTTGGTCAATCAGTGTAGTGCCCTTACAGGCGACTTACTCTAAAGCATCTTGTTTGGCTTTGTATCAGTTGACAATGATGAAGCCTTTTCTTCAGTATCGCTAATGATGTCTAGGTTAGATTTCCTAAAAATATAATGTTTCATATGGGTATAACTTCTCTTCGTGGTAAGCTACTCATGATATCTTGCTTCCTACCTGGCTTTTCGATTTCACTTCTTGCCACTACAGTTCTCCATTCATTTTAAGTCTCATATAGCACTGAAAACCATATACACTATACAATTTCATTTCTGTCACTTGCTGTCTCGGGATTCATTTACGTAACTAATCAGTGTCTTTCTGCAAATTTACAACTAAGAACGCCTAGGTGATCGTTTATAATTCTATATTTCCTCTTTCATATCCTAATTAGTATGTCCGACTATTCGTCTATAATATCATTTAACAAACAAATCTTTTAGCTTACATAAATTTCAGTATTTCTTTGTGTTTTCCTTTTGAGTCTGCCATGTTCTTCACGTAAAATTGCTAACTACTAAACTCTGATGAAGTGTACATTCCCTATGTAGGAAGGCTCTGGTATTCAAAACCATCACCCTCTATTTTTCTTCGTTTTGGTGAACAAGATATAAATCTGATTATCGTCTTCGTTACAGGAATTATTGGGCTTAATCAACCTAGCAGAATTTGTATGCGTTACTTAACGCTGAGGCGTATGCCTGAAGCACTTTCTCGCATAACACTTACATGCAGCATCCATCCAACACCTCCAATTTGATATACTAACTACTCCCCATATACATTTGTTAATGTGTGAATATTTGAAATGAATGGAAATGAAATTTAGATTTTGAAAAGGATATCATTTCAGATGGCTTGTTGCACTACTTGATGGCTGGTGAGTTTGATCTCACAGGGCATCTTCCCTATTTTATGCATCTATACTATCTGCCCAGGTGACAGGTTCAGCTCTAAAATATTGATATAAGATGAGTAAATCGACAAAGCTGATTTATTTTCCTAGTAACGAATTATACAGACTTCCCTTCCGTGTATTGTAATACGAAATATGTGGCTACATATAACAGCTCTTTGAAATTGGAGAGGTTCACCAGTACAAAATAATATTACGATTTTGAAGCAGTAAATGTTCCATGGCTGTCCAGATATCTGTCTCTCAAGAATTTAAATAATGTTGAAGGCGGAAAAAGTTATAAACTAGCACAAAACATCCAAAAAGAAAAAGATACCAAATGACAGGTCAGAATACCAAAAACAGGTTACACTCAATAATATACGAATATCGTAAATATGTGTGGTAAAATCATGTACAACAGGATTTGAATGCAGAATGTAAAGCGATTTAGCAAAAGACTTCATTACCTATATAATTTTCCTGAAAATGTGAATTATTTGCTCTCTAAAACATTCATAGTTTGCGATATCACTATTCGAATTTATTGCTCTATTATTATTACTTTCTTTTGTAATACTTTTCTTCGCATTTAAAAGAAATGACAAGAGCAACTCATAAGTTATCGATTCATTCTATTATTTTTATCGTGCGCTAATTTGTGAGTTTAAGATAATACGACTTACTTCAGAAAAGTCATATAAAATTTACGTTCGTTGCTAATCTTAGATTGACTGTTGCTATCCTCTTTATTTTTATCTCTCTCTCTACCACTTTCTTTTTCTCTCTCTCTTCCTATTTGTGTATATATATATACACGCGAACATACGTATATACATATATGCGTCTACGAATGAGTGTGTGTATGCGTGCATTGTGCGTGTAAATGTATGTGGATTACTTTACTTTTTCTTTAATTTGCAACAGTCATTAAAGAATTATACTGTTTTAAATAAAAAAAAATTATTATCAATAAAGAAAAAAGTTATTTGTTTATCAATAAATCTCCCGGTCACTTGCATATTATTTTATGAATTTTATTTCAATTATTTAGCTTTTTCATTTTATTTTGCTGATGTCTTTGAATTTCTGTTCTGATGTAATCACTTCACGAAATATTATCTAGTAATTTTATGAATATTTAAAAACTTTTTTTAATTTTGAAACCAAATTATGTGTATATTAATTAACAATTCTGTGCTTTCTGCCATTAGAATTAAAATTATTTTTTTATTTTGAAGTAATAATTTATTGTTGTTGTTACTGTTGTTTTTGCTATGATTATTATTATTATTATTATTATTATTATTATTATTATTATTGTTATTATTATTATTATTATTATTATTATTATTATTATTAAGGCGGTTAGCTGTCAGAATCGTTAGTACGCCGAGTAAAACGCTTAACGGCATTTTGAGTTCAAATTTCGCTGAGGCCGACTTAACATTTTATCATTTCTGAGTCGATAAGCTAAATACTGGAATCAATCAAATCGACTAGTACCATCTTCCAAAATGTCAGGCCTTGTGTCTTTAGTAGAAAGGATTATTATTACTATTTATTTCTAATTCTTTTCTTAAAGAAGATTGATTTAAAGCTTTTGTTGTCTAACGAATGTTTGATGAACTCGTCAAATCTTCTGAACATTGCTGCGATGGATTCATGATTTATATATTCAACCTTCATTACTATGGTCAAGCTAAATATAAAGCAATAGAGACAAAAGCAGGGTAAATCTATGCTGTCACCCGTTCTTTTGGCAAAGAAAAGGACTACTTCAGATCATACCAAGCTGTTTTGAAAGTCTTGAAACAAATTAAAATTAGATTGAGATGAAAACGAAGAGATGGACGTCTGGCAAGTTCATATAAGTTTGATGTAGATTATTAGAGTGTAATATATTTTTCTCTCGCAGTTTTCATTAATCAACGATGTAAGTTTCATTCGTATTGTCAAATTAGACTGTGTGACAAAATTCTTATTCTGTTTATTTTTTTTTTTGCCTTTGGTCAGTAAGTCTTATTTCTTATTTGCTTCTAGAAATTAAAGGACATGACTACTATTCCCTTCAAACATTGCTTTTGTTACCTGGACATGAATGTTTCGAAACTAACCTACTTTCTATTGTATCTCTGATAGATTCATTGCTGGTTTGTTGAAGCAGAAATAACGTTATGGAAAATATTCAGCACAGTACCACAGATTTGCTTGTCAGTTGCTTGACTTAACCACTTGAGCATGTCCCTTAGTGGCTGGCAATATGTGCTTCTTTTATCGTGAGCAGCAGTTGTGAGAGAGCATCATATCCATAAGTTGAGAGGGAGTTTTTTTTTGCAATTTATCAATTTATATAAATAGAACAAAAGCAAAATTTGAAGGAAATAGCCATTTTTTCATACTTTCTCGGGGTAAGCAAATAGGAAATAATAGTTACTACCAACGGACAAAAATCGTGTTGCACAGTGTAATGAGTCATATCTGATTTGATTCCATTGACGAACTTTGTGTTTTCCTTTACTTAACAAATGTTATACTTTCTCGTTATTTCTCTTTCTATTGAAAATTTCGATCAGTTTTACATATGGCAAGTATAACACATTAAAATATGCAACATCCTGACATAAGGTTGCATTACTAAAAGGTTTAAGAAAAATTAGAATGCCTTCTCTTTACCTTCACCAGAGTTTAGTAAGCAATTTTACGCGGAGAACGAGGCAAATTTTAATAAAAACAATAAAATACTGGAATCTGTACAAGTTAAAATATTCATTCGTAAACGATACTAGGAGTTACTAATTACCACATGAAAGAGGAAATAGAGAATTATGTACTATCACCGGGATGCTCTTAGTTGTGAATTTGCTCTTAAAGTCAATCAATAGCTTGGAATCGTCAAAAACGTTTTCTTTTATATCTATGGCAATAGCTTTGGATTAATTTCAAATGACAATTCTTTATACCTCAAGTTTTAGAAATATATAGTGCACGTGATTTAATTATAAAAAGTCATGAAACAGATTTTGAACTTTTTTATCTATATGCCAAGACACCGCCACATTACTTGTTACTGCTAACCTGGTTTCCAAAATTTCTATTCAGGAAACTAAGTTGATTATGTATCGAAAACATACATTATGTATGTATGCATTATGTATGAAAACATAAAATGATTGAATGAAAGCAGAATTTATGAGCAGGTATAATTTTAAAAGATTTTGTATTCATTAAACATGCTTTACTTACTAATGAAGAACAATAGCAGGAATATATTACCCTTTTTATCATACATATTCATTATCATCGATATATATAATTTTTTGCAAATATTATTCACTTAAAATTCTTCAATCCTTTGATTGTAGCCTAATGCATTTAGAAATAAATGTAGTTCTGAAAAATATTAGTTTGCTATTCAGAAACTAATCTACATTTTCTATACATATTCAAAGTGAATATTATTAAAAATAAAAATGAGCATATACAATTCAATGGGTTATGTAATTATTTAGTAATTCAAGAATAATCTTTCGAAAATATTACACTTCAAATTATCCACGCATAAACGTATTCAGTGATTAACAATAAGTGAAAATTTATGGTTCTGATAATTTCTTTAGTACATTATACATTTCATGTATATCTGACAAACAGTGAAGAAATAAAATCGTACAGTTAGTTAAATAGTTTTGTTAAAATTATTTCTTTAATTAAAGCTATATTTCTATAAAAGGTTTATATTCAGCAAAGGTCTATATAAATCACATGCAGAATTTTTTTTTTTTTCAAAGAAATATCATATATTGTGAAGATAATTTATAAAAAGTAAATTTGAATATATAAATTCCATGTATGCAGATGCTGCAGAACAGAATATGTGAAGGTAATTGTTATTTAAACATATGTTTATGACAATAAAGTTGCCAGAATGTAAATAATCTATTAAATATGACAAACTAGCAGAAGGTTTCAAACAATCTGAATTCATAAGCTCGATAATATAATGACACTTGCTTAAATTATATTCCTGAAAGGAAATCAGTAAATTTCGAGGAATTACTGGATAATTTTAGCTAAATATTTTTTCCAAGCCCCACAAAATTTGATTATTGAGTATACGAAAATCTTAATTCAAATGTGTATCCTTGATTATAACGAAATAATGAATCTTAAATTTAGAAACAAGTTGAATAAGTACATATTTCATACGAGTAAACAAACTTCATAATAAAGCGTTCTGCTGAAAATAGATTGATTTCAAGGTAGCTGATATCTTCGATGTTTCGAATGTTTAAAGTACAATTCGAGATCTGTCTAGTTATCGCACACGTGAATCTTATTTCATAAATTTCAAATTATACACACACACATGTATACATACATACATACATACATACATGCATGCATACATACATACGTACATACATACATACATACATACATACATACATACATACATACATACATATATATATATATACATGCATATATATATATATTTATTTATTTATTTATTTATGTGTTTCAGCCAAGTGGCTGCGGTCATGCTGGTGCACCACCGTGATTTTCACGTTCCTTGCTTGGCTCTTCTCCCCCACCTGACATGGTCCAATCAAGAGTTTGAGAGGAAAGCGTCAAGTTTTGTCTTGAAGACCTCCGCATCCATGTCTTGCATGTCTCTCAAATGTTTTGGCAGGGCATTGAAGAGCTGAGGTCCTCTGAAACCGAGGCTGCTACAGTATCTCGTTCTTATGTGAGATGCAGTGGACGGTACCTTTGGCACCAAGCAGTGGCGACCCGTGCGGGCATTCCTGTAGTACTTGATGCCAAAGATCTCTTACTGTTTGTGGTTCTGGGATTGCAGTACCTCCAGGCCCTGTGTATGCCAGTTGGGAGGTACTTGTGGTCTTGTAGCGCAGTACTTGAAATGTTTTTTGCATTGAACTGCATATTATTTTGCTCTGCCCACTCATATATTGCATTTAGGTCATTCTGCAGGCTTACAATATCATCAGGATTCTTTATTTCCTGAGATATCTTTGTGTCATCAGCATAGCTAGTGACAGTGGCTCTCCGAGTGACCGTGGGCATGTCCAGAAGGGCCACTATGAACAGTTCCTTGTGGAACACCGCTCAATATTTGTGTTTCCCTAGATAGTTCTCCATTGGTTGCAACTGCCTGACTTCTACCATTCAGGAAGTAATCCAGCCACTCTCCTAATTTACCAGCTATGCCAAGGTTTCGCAGCTTGTGACATATCAAGCCATGATCAACTTTGTCAAAGGCTTTTGCAAAGTCGAGATATATCACATCAACATTTGAATGGTCACGTAGCTGCTTCAGGACCCAGTCATAATGCTGCAAGAGCTGCGTGAGGCAGCTTCTACCTGGACGGAAACCATGCTGGGTCTCATTCAGCAAGTCATTTTCTTCTAGGAACGCAATCAATCTCCTTCTGACAATTCGTTCCATGACTTTGCTAATATGTGAAGTCAGAGAGATGGGCCTGTAGTTCCCAGCCTCTGCTCTGCTTCCACCTTTATGGATAGGACATATGGTGCCTTCCTTCAGCTTTTTGGGAAGTTTACCATTTGCAAGGAAACTCTGGAAGAGTATCTGGAGTGGTCCTGCTAGTTCTTGTTTACACGACTTCAAGAGGACAGCTGGGAAATCATCGGGGCCAGTTGCCGAATTTGAGCTCATTTCATTTATGGCAGCTATCACATCATCCCCTTCAATGTCGATGTAGGTAATGGATGCAACCTTTTTCTGCTGAGTGCTATGTACATATATATATATATAAATATAATATGTATGTATGCGTGTATGTATGTTTGTGTGCGTACGGATGGATGGATTAGCTGGATAGTAGAATGGATGCATGCATACATGTATGTATGTAAAAATATGTACGAGGGGCGGCTGAAAAGTTGATAGGCTGACCAAGATACTCCCACGGAATGTGCCAGGCATAATGAGGTTTATATTTCGACATAGTCACTCTTAGGGGCCACACATTTATTCCAACTGTGTTGCAGTGCATCATCCCATTGGTGAAGATGCTTTCATTCTATTGGTCCAAAAATCATCAACAGCACGTACGACATTATCATCAATGTGATACTAGTTCCCAGTCAATGTTTTTTCTTTCATGTTGTGGAACAGATGATAGTCAGATGGGATCAAATCAGGAGAATAAGGAAGGTGATCAACCAGTTCAAAGAAACAGTACCTTATAGCAGCCACTGAAACCAAGGACTTGTGTGCTGGAGCATTGCCCAGATGAAACAAGACCCCTTTCGTCAGTTTTCCTTGACGTTTGGTTTAGACAGTCTTTTCGAACTACGTCAGCAACCTTGCATAATATTCTCCTTTGATGGTGTGGCCCTCCTGAAGGTAGTCAATAAACACAATGCTTCTTGCATCCAAAAAAGACTGTGGCGATCCCATTCCCTGCAGATGAAACAGTCTTGGCTTTCTTAAGCCAAGTGAGAATGGGTGTTTCTACTGAATGCATTGTCTCTTTATCTCTGACTCAAAGCAATGAAGCCAACACTTACCCTGGGTTAGGAAACGTTCAAGAAAATAAGCTGAATCTGCCACAAACAATGTCAGATGTGATCAGCCTGGTGTTCTTTTTATCAGGTGTTAGAAGACGTGGTACTCACTAAGCAGAAACCTTCGTCATGCTATGTTCACTGAGCAGAATATTCTCAACTCTCTCACTGGATATGCTAATAGCCTTGGTTATTTGATCTATAGTCAAACGCCTGTCATACATCAAAATGTGGTGAACACGACCAATGCTTTTCTTGGTGGCGGCAGTTGCACGAAGTCCAGACCTTGGGTCATCTTCAAGACTCTCATTTCTACTAAATTCACCAACCCACATTTGCGCTGTTTATGACGTTAGAGCACCACCCCTAATGTAGCAACTATGTCAGCATGAATGTCTTTGGGACTAAACCCTTTTTCTGCAGGTACGTTATAAAACCAAGCTACGAAATTTTGCCCGTCTTCAAGAGAAGTCGCTACTTGTTACATTTCAAGTTTTCTTTGAACAGTTAGATGTTAGTTTTCCTGGAATGAAACAACGTCGTTGTTAATACAAATAATTAAAATTAACTCATGCAAGACTTCACAGCTCTGGCTTCACTCCTTCATAGTCAGCCTATAAACTTTTCAGCCCACCTTCGTATGTATGTACGTATGTATGTATTGAAAACTGATTAATCTCCGTATAATCATTATATGAACGAATAACATTAAAACAATTGTTTATCTTTATTATTCATTTGTTTCAATCATTAAACACAAGTATATATTTTTGATAAGCCTGGTACTTATGGCATCGTTTCATTTTGTCGCATCGCTAAGTTACGGAGACGAAAACACACCAGCACTAGTTTTCAAGCGGTGGGAGGGGTATAAACACAGACACACGCAGACACGCACACCAACATATATATATATATATATAATAACGCCACACAGTGTACTTCTCAAAATAACCACATTTAGTACCTAATGCGAGGAAAAAACAACCAACAGAAGATGACCAACTTTCTTTGAAAATAAACTTAATTGTGTATCGACTGTGTGGTGTTATTATTTTTCTGTAATAATGCCCTTTATATAAATATAAACGAATAATTATAGTCTTGGGAATAAAAATTTCCCTTATGAATTCTTTTACACACTGGCTTCTTGATAAAATTCTTGTAAAAGAGTTTTACCCTTTTTTAAATTTATTTATCAAATATATACACGGAATACATTCAATGTTGAATTTTTTTATTCCTGTCTCCACATGGGTGCCCAAAAACAACCCGGAAGTATTTCCCGCTTCTTTGATGAAGATATATACAGATAAACTTCATTCCCTTTACTCTGTCGGATACGTAGTTGTTCGGTTTTGGTGAGGTGAGAATTCTGTTTATTTATATATATTTTTGAGACAATATTGTGCTGATGAACGAAATCTAGATTCATTCTAGTAATCGCGAAATCGGTCGATACACAATTAAGTTTATTTTAAAAGAAAGTTGGTCATCTTCTGTTGGTTGTTTTTTCCTCGGATTGGGTACTAAATGTGGTTATTTTGAGAAGTCCACTGTGTGGCGTTATTATCTTTCTGTAAATATATATATATATAAATATATATATATATATATATATATATATATATATATATATATATATATATATATATATATATATATATATATATATATATATATACGTGTGTGTTCCTTCTCCAATTGCTAGATGTCCATTAAATTTGAAATCTTAATTGTTGATATAACATGGTATGTCATAAGTGTCTGTATATTGTCTTTTTGTCATTTTGGTTATAAAATAAACAGATTAATCAACGGAATATAGTGTCTGCAAGTTGATGACTACCTCATATTCCCCTCCATGTTCTTTCAACTTCTGTCTATCAAATCCACTCACAGGGCTTTGGTCGGTTCCAAGGTATAGTTAAAGATGCTTGCTGAAAGGCGCCACACAGTAGGTTTGAACCCTGAGTCCTGAACCCTGAACCATATGACTAGAAGGCAAGCTTCTTACCTCACTGCGATGTAAACATTTTTCGAAAAGTTAAGAGAAAATCACAGGCTTAGTATTTTATTTAGCATTTAGGTATATTAAAATTTAGCTTCCGTTCCCACATGTTTCGCTCATCCAGTGTCTATCGCAGGAAAATGATAATGTAGCTTATACATTATGTGTATACATAATATATTTGTGTGTGTATATGTGTATATGTATAAACTGTATGGATACTGTTGAAACAAAAGATAATTTGTAATTTATCTGAAAATCTATATAGTATTTTGATGAAAATTTCCACGCAAGAATTAATTATGTTGCTCACATGTTGAGTATGTATATACCTTCTTATCGATTATGAATACCTCAAGAAAATAAATTGAATGGTTAATATTTGAAGATAGTCTTTTCTCGAAAGTTCGCTCCAATTGGATAGATATAAAATGTACCTATTTTGTAGGATATTCCTTTGTACTGGACAGTTAATATCTAACCTTCTCTGACTTGTAGTCACACAGGGATTAGAGATCAAAGATACAGCTGTCGAAAGAGATTATTATGTAGTAGATGACATGCGGCAAGCTAAGAAGACGAACAAAGTCACTGCGTTCATTCTTTCACAGCACAGATTTCATTAAGAAAACCCAAATAACTTGTAATTTATATGAACATTTGTTGAGCACTTTTGCGGAAAACATCGCACTGAGATCAATCATGATGCATATATGCATCTCGTTACAGTGTATATATGATTCGCATGTATACATATATGTACATATATGTATATAGAATAAAATTTATAGAAAAACAAAAGACGAAGACGGATGTATGAACAACAAGCATGTGCATTAGTTTGACGCTCGGGAAAAGTAAGAAATCGTTTACATTTCGAGCCTACTCTCTGCAAGATAAATGAACACAAGAAAATAAACATAAGAAGAGTATGATAAAAACTTGTATACATATATATATGTATATTTATATGTACACACACACATACACACACACACACACACACACACACACACACACACACACACACACACACATGTATGTATATATAGTAAGAGGAGGGTTATAATATTCAGGCAGACATCCAATTTCTCTATGTAAAATGCCAAGGCTGGTTCCTTCAGATGCTGCGTTTTATGGTAAATTTCCTTTAACTCCCATCCGATGTTACAGTAGCCAGGAAAAAACTATATGTACACACACACACACACACACACACACACACATACACACACACACACATATACATATATACACATACGTAATATGAAACTATTTATATGTATTCATGTATATGTAAGTGAATATTGATGTACGTATGTACATGCACGTATGTGTGTGTTCGGGGAGAGTCGGAGAAGGGTAAACTACGAGTAAAGGGAATCTGCATTCCAAATTTCCAGCTGTGACTAGTTCAGAGAAGAAGTAAATTGCGTTTATAAAACAAGACCTGAATCTGTGTAAACTAGTAATGTTCTACATCGACAAGTAATATCACAGGGGGAAAAAAAATCATAGAAACATCGGAATAAGTTTTATGCCGTAAGGAAGAAGTGATGAATAAGAAGAGAAGGAAGCAAAAATTGGGAAGGAAATAGAAAGAGAAGGAGTAGGAAAAGTAACAAGCGTTAATCGAAGAAGAATGGTCAAAGCGATGAGAAAAAAGGACCAGCAGATTTGATGAGCATTGAGCGAAGGGGAAACGGCAATGTTAGGTAAACATTATGCAGACATATAAACACACGTGCATGCATACATACATGCATACATGCATACATGCATACATACATACATATGCATGTATCTAATTACTTATGCAGATACAAGCGTACATAGATATCCAAACAATGCGAACACACTCAGAAAACTGCACACATATTTCACAAGTCATAGTCACGTATATATATCTATACAAATATCCAAATATACACTCATATATATATAATGGTATTAATGTAAATCTATATTTATATGTATGTATGTGTATGGGCATGTTTGTATGTATATTTATATATAAACTTACACGTGTGCATATGCATGTAGACACTTGTATTTGCATACATCCACGTGAAATACGTACAAACAGGCCTATCTATACAAGTGTAAATTAAGACAGATATAAACAAACACAAGCCTTTGTATGTTTATATAAGTTGTCTGTCTAATAAATAGTGGAGTATTAGCTGTTAAAACAGACCTGACATTGAAGAAATAGTTAGTTAAGTGTTGAGGCGGTTTTGTACAACATGAGTTGTTAATTAATATTGGTGGAGTAGAATGTGCCTGGAGGAAAGATGTGGTTTGTCTCTTTGTGGTTACTGATAGAGATTGGCTTCTGATGTCAGGTGCTACCCCGCGCAGAGAAATGATAGAAAGAAACACGTGATAAATTGAAAACACTAGCTAATGATTTGGAGACTTCCTGACTGTTATTGCACATGAAATAAAGATAGCTGCGGACGGGTTCAACAGAAAGGCGTCCGATTCTAGCAGCCTATTATGAAGTACAGATATTTTCCTTTGACACAATATACTTATTTCATCATTGTCAATCTCCTAAACATTCTACTATTAATATCAATACATATATTAACACGCCGGGTAAAATGCTTTGCCGCATTTCGTTCATATTTACGTTCTGAATTCAAATTCCGTCGACTTTGCCTTTCATCCTTTCAAGGGTCGATATAAATAATTACTAATTGAACACTGGGATCGATCTAATCGACTTATCCTCTCCCACTAAATTGCTGGCCTTGTGCCAAAATTTGAAACCTATATCAATACATGTATTTGTGTTATGTGTATATGTGTTTGTCTATGTGTGAGTGTGTGCGGACGAGTAGTTGGCGGTACGCGTGCGTTGAATAGATATTCTTCCTTCCTAAGTTGCTCAAGCCCAACTATTCTGGGTTCCTTGTTATCCATGATGTTGTTGAACCACTGCACTCCACTTCAGCTACCTTGATAAACTTATGTCATTATTTCCTCTGTCAGTGTTCTGCCCTAGTTTAAAGGAAAATACAGAACTGCTTAACACATTGAAGTAATATTTCTTCTCTCATATCTCTTATTCACTACGAACCTATCAGCCAAATTGGTCCTAAAATATTTCTTTAGCATCTGTTCCTTACTTCTATCTTGTACTACCACACTTTTCCGCTTAACTGGAGCTGACATACACCACAATAATCTCCTCCTTCAGAGTGACTATGGTTATATAGATTAGCCATTATTATGCGAAACTTTTCGTAGATCTTATTCAGACCCAAATTTTAGTTCAGTTCTTTGAGCCCAACATGGAACTGCGAAGTATTTATATCGATGACTGAGCCGGCATTACTATAATCCCCGGCAATGAATATATTGCTATAATTCCTTTCACACTCACAATGTTCAGCTGTCTTTGAACCTTTGAATGCACTTCTCGGATATTTTTGTTATTTTCATATCCCACTCTCTCTCTCTCTCTCTCTCTCTCTCTCTCTCTCTCTCTCTCTCTCTTTCCCACTCCCTCTCTTTTCCCCTCCCTCTCCCCCCTCTCTCTATCTCTCACGTTCTCTCTGTCACTATCGATCGCCACGACATTTCTATTTTTGTTCCTAATAAACCAACTGAAACAAAATTTTACCACGACTTGCCCACTTCTTACCCAATTCTTAATAAAACTACCAACCAATTTGAACCCAGAAGCCTTCCTTAGTAAAACATGCTAACGTGTAACGAATTCACGTGATCCATGTATTCCTTTCGGACAGATTGAGGTAACGTATGCTAAACTATAACATTCATATACGAAAATATTTGCAGACTATATATGATTTCATTACCTCTACGAGTTAATTAATTCCTTAATATATTCTTCAATCATGTAATTGCCCAATACAGTTGCCTCTCTTTCTAACTGATGACTGCTTACACCCTCAATCAAGGATCTGTCATTTCATAAGAACACTTGTTGCAAGAAGTACCTGTCGTCACTAGCATAGCTAGTAGAGCGGTAAGAGGTGGTCCACCCCGGGCGGCACTTTTAGGTCTGCTGTTGGCAATATTTTTTTTTTGTGGAGTCCGGGGGTGGAAAACGGAATGGCTCTTCCGGGTGGCACTCACTCTAGCTACGCTAGTGCTGCCATAGCCACATCTCTGCAAAAATGTGGAAGTTCCTACCCTATATGTTTAAGAGAAAAATAGTCAAGTTGTGCCAATGCTGTTAATCGAGTTTCAGGTATCACGTATTTACATATATGCATGTTTGTGTGTGTGTGTGTGTGTGTGTGTGTGTGTGTGTGTGTGTGTGTGTGTTTGAGTGCGAATGTGTGTTTTCACACATGTATATATGTATGTAAATACACATATTTATACATACACATGTTGAGGATGGATGGAATCGGTATATCTTTTGCTGATTTTCATTGGTTAGGTAAACGGAAAACAATTGTTTTTCGATAAAGCCCTTTAACATATTTCTTTTGCTATAAGTTTCCGAAGCTTCTTAGCATACCTCACTGCCAAAAATTCCCTGAGGCAGTGACAGGCCCATTCGAAACCATTAACAGAAGATAAAACGCATCGTAAATTGCGATTTAATATGAATCAAAAATTAATAGCAAATGATGCTCTATTTACGTTAATATTCCATTTAATTTAAAGAAATGACTGTGGAACGGAGGAATTCTCTGGGGCCGTGTGTTGCATGCAAATTTATAGAGTTCGTTTATTAGTAGTTATAAGCCACAAATGTCAATAAAGTGGCATGTACGCTTTTCGTGAGGTAAGAGAGTTATTTTTTACTATTAGCACCAGCCTAGATAGGGCTTTCGCATATATTTGGCTCTATAACTCCAGTGTTAAGTTTATATGTGTCAAGCCATCTGAAATTAATAGTGTGTGTGTGTGTTAGTGTGTGCGTGTGTGTGTGTGTGTGTGTGTGTGTGTGTGTGTGTGTGTGTGTGTGTGTGTCTGTGTGTGCATGTGTGTCTGTGTGTCTGTGCGTATTAAGAGAGAAAGTGAGAGGTGGGGAAAAATTATGAGAACAAGTTTATATGATTTGTTCCAACGCACATTTCACTATGTTGGAAGCAGACTGGATAATCTACGTGGAGCTCTAAACTAAATAGTAACGTTAGTTCCCACAAATACACTGATGGAATTTGAATAATATTTTTATAATTTAAGCACAATGTCAGCAGTTTTTAGAACAGAAGAGGGTTGTCCAAATGAATTTATTTTATCGATCTCGAAAAAAATGAATCGCAAAGTTAACTTCTGTGCAGTTTGAATTAAGAACGCAAAAATTCGGAACCATTTCCGTAAAGCAAATTTTCCGACGCTCCATCATATCTGACAGCTCATCAACCTGGGATAGCCTAATATTATAAAACCTTCACTTTATTACTTTATTAGATCAGGTCATTTCTTATTAACAGCTGTGACTGCTACAATAATGTGAGCAATGAAAGAGAACACCTATTGAAAATTTTGAGAATGACTTTGCTGAATATATTTTATTGTGGCTACGATATCATAAATTATATATCGTATTTGAATACCAAAGCAATCAATGCAACATTGCATCATTTGTTGGAAGATGTTAACACTTCAGATATGGATAAACAACTTTTTTGTTCAATGGTGGTTTGCAAATTAGATGTTACTCAGATCAGATTTATGTATTTCAAGATTAATACGCCGATGTATATATGTCAAACCGTACATCTGTTTCATACAGAACTTCTAATTTATAGTCAACAAAACGATATATTATGAATTTAGCAATACTTTAGGATGCTGGAAATGACTAAGATAGTCCAATGTTTGACATATTAAGTAATAAAATATCCGGTATTAAGTACTTCAGCTATAAACAGTCTACTGTACTTGCAGTGTTGGTGTGTAACATATCAACACTTCAGCCAATAATATGTTCTTTACTTCGTGAACAAGAAATCTGAGTTTTTCATATTTAAATATTTAAGAAACATAACAAGTGTCATATGGAAAAGAGGCGTAGCTCTTATGACTAAATACTCAATAGTTCATATTCTAATTTTTCCATGTCATAAATTCAGATTTCATTGAAAATCACCATTAGTTTCCGTCGTTCTACGGTAGATAAATTAAGAGCTTGTACGATACTGGGATTCATTCTGTCGACTATATTATCTCTTTCACAAAACGTCTGAATCCAGACAAACATTCTTAGCTTCATATATTTCGGTGGATAAAAAGCTACTAGTTAGTGAAATTGGCAGAACAGCGTTATTTCGTTTCAGGATAAATTAAAAAGACACCTTCAAGTTGATAATGTTTTAACGTAAATCAGATTGATAATAGAATTGAAACACTCAATTTTATGACAAATCGTACAAGAAGTATAATTATGAGAATAGCTGTTTAACTGTTGGTCAACCTCGATCAAATCATTATCACAGTTAGGACTAAACAATCCTATATTCAATCAGATACGGAGTTGAATTGGTAGAGTCGGTAAAACGTCAAATAGAATGATAAAATCCAACCAAGATCAAAGCTAGTTATCATCCTTTCGGTGATTGATAAATAAAGGACTAACCCATGGCATTAGATTTGTGGAATTATTAGAACATTGGCGAGAGGTGTCTTGCGTTATGTCTTCCCATTCCTTTTCTCTATGTTCTGAAGGTAACCCCCCCCCCTCACTCAACGTCACTCATGCCAATCTATGATAGTTTTTCTTTTTTCCCTAGATTAAACGACGGTGCATCTAGATATCCTAGATATCGCAGACCGGCAAATATAAACGATCGTTGCTCTTGTTCGAATGTATCCGGGTCATGAAGACAACTGGTCGCTATGCAATAAAGTTTTGCGTTAAACTGGGCAAAAACGGTAAAGTGACTTATGAAATGCTCCAGAGTGCTTATAGATTAACGTTTATGATTCGCGCACCAGTCTTCCCCTGGCACAAGAGGTTAGGCAAAGCAAGTTCCCCGTAAGCTCATGGTGACCCATTTTTCAATAGCGAGGGTGTCGCCTACATCCACTGGGTCCCCTCTCGCCAGACGTTCAAGAGAGAGCACTTTGTGAACATTTTGAAGGAGTTCAGGAAGCGATTTCGTTGCAAAAGTCTACAGCTCTTCCACCTGGATTGGTGGCATCCGCACAAGGAGAATGCACAAATCCATAATTCAATCCAAGAAATCAACTACTTGGCAAAAATTGACATCAAAACTGAATCAATTTCTCACCCTTCCTACAGTTGTTCTCTGAGCTGAAGGAGAAAATGAGGAGGTTGTGACAAAAGTCCTAAATACCTTCACTTTGGAGGACTTTCATAGTGCCTTCACAAAGTGGCTGGAGTGCCACAGCAAATGCATTGAAGACATAATATCCTAGTTTGAACGAGATTAACGTTTTGTGCTTCTTTGAAATTAATAAATGTCTCTCCTGATACGCTTCAAATCTTCTGCAATGCGCCTTGAGTGTCATTCCTTTGGTCTGATGGTAGAACGTCTGCGTATTTACTGGATGTTTGTGTGGACAGCTTTGGATGTTTTGTATTCAAAAGGTTTTGTATGCTCATATTTGCACGCTACTATTTATAGTTTCATCTCCTCCCAGTTTCGCCGTTCAAAATCGATGTTTTTCCTTCTCTCGATGTTTATAAATTCTTATGTCGTCAATGGCATACAATTCTCGCTGCTAAGAATGAAGTTTCTAAAATACGTAGTAGAAAACGTCAAAGGCAAAACATTTGTCATGTCTACAAATTATGGGAGTTCGACCTCCACAGGCAGCCTACAACTATTTCTAACCAAGGGATTTTTTAAAATATATACTTGCAATTATTTATCAGTTTATGTACGCCAAGTTTCATATATGCGAGTGTGTGTGTGTGTGTGTGTGTGTGTGTGTGTGTGTGTGTGTGTGTGTGTGTGTGTGTGTGTATGTGTGTGTGCGTATGCGTATGTGTGCGCACACGTGTGTGCACGTGTATTATGAAAAGAAGGAAAACAAGAATTAAAGAACGTTTGACTTCTGAAAAAGGCAGAATAGGAGCAAATAATTTGGAGACTGTCCCACAATGGTGGTGAAAGCGTGCAGAGGAGCTGTGTGAAGAAGTGAGAAATATAAGTGCTGCCAAATCAAGAGAAAGGGCTAGAAAGAAAAATAAGAAAGAGTGAAAAATGAATCGCTTGTTGTGAAAACAATAGGGAGATGCTGAAGGGCTTTGAGAATAAGAGGGAAAACAAAAACAGAGAGGAAGAGTAGTTTAGGGAGCAGGAAATACATACAAGATATTAATGAATTACAGCTTCCACAATTTATTGTATCATATCGCCTAGATGTGTTACCTACAACCAGTGGAACCCACAATAGGTGTTCTGATATTTCTCATAGAATTGTAATTGTTATCCCAATTTTTCATTTTTTTTTCTGAATTTTTCAATTGTAAAGGTGAATTATGAACATTGTATATATATATATATTTCATCAATAACAGTAACATTTTAATGTCGCTCCACGCGTTAGCATAAATCGAATGGGTTATCACTGTTTAAATGTCAACACTTAAATGGAGGTACGGACCTCTCAGACATCTCTCACGAACTCGTTTTCCTCGTACGTTTCAGTTTGGGTTGGGATGCAACACTAGTCAATTTACAATGTGTACTAGCTGCATTTTATCACTGGAGAGGTTGCAAAGCAATATGCTGAAGAAGGTGAATAAGAAACGATGGTAAATTAAGGACGACTGGCTGAAGGAATCATGTGCGTAGAGCCTCCTTCGATCATATGATAGGTCTTTTAACATTGAACAAGTTATCTTTGGTGTGTATAAAAGGCTAGCAGTTGCTGTAAAGTATACTTAAAAACAGGCAAAGCTTATACAGCTTGACAAAAGTGTCGTCGAACCTGTTGCCTCGAGAACAGAAAGAGTTATTTGAGATATCACAGATATCCCGAAACAATAGCAATAATAAGGCATTCTATTTAATGTTCTAAAACTCTCGCATTTTGCTACCTTATATGCTTGTGTTTTGTTCGTTTGTATATATGTATGCACACACACACATACACACACACACACACATTGGTTGAGTTATATTCTGTTAAGAACGTAGTAGAGTACAGAATAAAGCTCGTCCACCTTCATATTTCACCCGATGTTATCCAGCAGTAGTATTATACGTGTTGCTAGATATGCGTTGGAGCTTCTGTAGTGTGTGAATGGATAATTGAATGAGTTGGTGTCAACAAGAAGGAGTGCAGAAGATTTATTTGTAATCATTACAAATGTTTCCACGCGACGTAGTTCTCCCGGCTCGCATGTATTTGGTTATGTAACCGTTTCCTTGCATTATGAAATCTTTTTGTGTTTCTCTAAATGATATACAAATATTGATTCTGTTCCACAAACTCAAATTCCAGGCTTCGAGCACATCACTTCTGTCTGTCACGGCTTGTCATGTAGTAGTACTCGGTGTACCAAAAAATGTGCTATGTTTGAAACTCTGTTGATGAAACTGCTTTCAAAGTATAGATGGAGTGGGAGGGTGGCTATGCTATGGATAGGGAGTATTGAGCTTCATATTAGAGGGAGCACCATTCAATTTTGTATTGATTATTTATTCTTCGTGGTCAGTTAGATTAGCGCGTGTCTGTGTATCTATGTATATGTATGTGTGTATGTCTGAGCATGAGTATGTATATAGATGTATATGTGTGTGAGATCTGTATGAGTATATATTGGTGTGTATATATGCAGATCCATATAGAACGATGTATATATTTATACATGTAGGTTCATCAACTGAATAACCGTTGAAATCTTGAGGACAAAGGCAAGTGTAACCGACCATGGAGACTACATTAGCAGTATAAAGAGATAGAATGATACTTCTTTCAACATGAACCTCAATACTTACCATCCATAGCATAATCATCTTACCAATCCATATATACTTTTAAAGCTGTTTTGTCAACAAACTTTCAATCAGAACACATTTTTTGATACACTGAGTGGTTGGGCGTTTTCAAGCTTTTCCATCTAGAGCTAAAGTTGGTTTCTGACTGAGCTGTCTCTAGGTGCTGGACATGGCTGTGGAAGTTTCTTTTTGACTTCAGTCTTTGTACTAGAGGTTGATGTTCGTGGAAGAAGTGGAGTTTAATACTAGTAGACTTTTTCATGTAGATTTGACTGGCCACTTACCGTCTATCTCCAGGAGCAATGCTAGCGTTGAGGTGCAGGTTGTTTGTATTGGTGGGTTTCAAGCAACAAATGATGAAGCAACTAGTGTTGGTAAAGGCTGGGTCAAGTTTCTTGGCATGAGTTGATCTCTCCCAGACAGAATAGTCACACCCTGCAGAGGAATGGTACAAAAACGAGTAGTAAACCCACCATTTGGAGTTTACCAGTTTCTGTACGATGTTATTGCAAAAATCACCTTTTTCCTTTATTTTTTCACTTGATTCTTAAAACAGAGTGGGAGAGAACAGTGCTGGAATATTCCAAGGTAAACATAATTGTTACTATGCTGCAGACTGTTCCGGACTAATTGAGATTAGATTACGAGGTCGGTTGGCTTGGCGATTCCTGAGATGGAACAAAAAGACACGAGTCTTCTCAATGTTTCTATGTAAATGGTTGTGTTGGTAATAGAAAAGTTCATCTAGGGCTGAGGTGAGATTGCTTCTACTGTTTAAGAACGTACTCTCTTAGGGTGTTATGCAGAAGTCGTTTGCATAGCTGGACCGCAAAACGATTAAACGGTATTGGGTCAGCTAGGCTTCACGGGATCAGGACAAGGTGTTTATAGTACAATTATAATTTTTGAAACATTCAAACAGCTGGCTTATATCTAAATCAGCTGACTTGACAAACATAATGTAATAAATAATCGGTTTTGTCGGCTAAAAGAAGCATGACACGTAAAAGGCCAAAAGTTATTAAATGAACAGTGAAGTCTTTCTACTGAAGAGAAACAAAACTGTCAAAACAAGTAGAATTGCGCATACAGAAGGAAGGCTGAGAGAAATATATATTGTTTTGGACTGAACTGTAGTGATTCGTATTTTTTTGTGTATGAGCGTACTGTCCAAAGATTTATAACATAATAGGAAGCTGTGAGGAAATGAGTCCCAAGACTTTAACCCGTAGATTGAGAAAACATTTCTCTACCTTCAAAATCGATAAGAAAAATTGTTTGGAGTGTTAAACTGAAGCATTTTTAGTTATATTTTGCATTTGTTTTGCTTTGTTTTTTTATATAAAAAGGAATTAGTTTTTTAACGTTTATTTTTAATGCGCTATTCTATCAGAGGTTTGGTTTATAAATTACATGTTATCATTGTTCTTATTTTAGCTTTTCTAAGAAAATGGTATAGAATTTATTTTATTTCACAACTATTAGCATTCAATAGTATATGTTACATTTGAATTTTGTTTTTAGTATATTTTACACTTTTGTATTTTTTTTATTAATGTCGAATTGAATTAGACTTTTTTTTAAAATTCTATTTGGAATTTATGTATTATCTAATTTGTTTTTGTTTTTGTTACCATTGATTTTATATGTTTGCAAACTCAATAATTTGTATCTGCTATTCTTGAGCAGGTGTTTATGGCTGAATGTCAACGACTCTCTTATACTGACAAACTGATATCGATAATTTGTCTTTCTTCGTCTTCCGCATCAGATATATAGGCAAACAAAACAAAACACATAAAATAAAATAAGGTATATTACCTAAAGCAATACAGCACGATGACTGTATGAAGATCTGAAGAAGCTATGGTTCTATTCAATACTGCATCTTAATTATTTAGCCAAATGAAGAAAAGCAAAATCACCTACCCGTCCACCTCACAAAAAAAAAAAGAAATGAATAAAAACGAATAAATGAAAATTGGCAACAAATTTTCCTTCTTACCTCTTTTTTTCTTTTTCAAAGTTTGTCTTTTTATTCAAATTGTGATAAAGATTTCAGATTGGTGTTTAAATTACACTGCTTATTCTACCAAACTATCATTGTTTTCTTTACTGTTCAATAACTTTCAGTGCGAGACGATGTACTGAATTCATGATATCTCATTTCTTCAACTTTATAGGATAATTTACAATAGCTACATGTAATTGAACTCCTACAAAGAAAATTCCCATGATGCTTTCGGCAAAATCCAACAATAATGTGAAATATCCGAATTTGAATTTGAATTTAAATGGGTTTTCATTAATAAAAAGTACTAATCAATTTTGGCAGCATATCATGCACCTAATTCTATCAGACACCTAGAGACTAACCGGGAAATAGTTGAATTCCAGCTAATAAAGAAACGCATAGTAATACAATTACTTTGTGTGACAAGAAAAACTAAATTTAGCAAAAGTTTTAAATGAGTTAAATTAAAAAATAAAAGAAAATGTTTCTACAAACTTTTTCCTTTGATGTAATAAAGAGAAAGGAAATAGTGTGATTTGCGCATTCATTAAAGTTTATTAATTTGCGGCGTATCATATTTACTTCCTAATAATGATAATAGAAACAATGAAGATTATTAACTTGTTCTAGATCAATTCTTTTCTCAATTACAAGCATCCATAATGTCTGACAATATTAGCAGTGATTTTAATTGGGGGAGAAGGAGGAGAATGAAAAAGAGGTTTATTGATGTTCATAACATTACAGTCCTTTTGGCATTGATGAGCTCCATGCGGATGCCTTTGCCGTTAAACTTATGTAACATCATGGTTGTATAATGTTTGAAATTATAGATCTGATCTGCCAACTATATTTTATACTCAAGTGAGATTTGCCTTTGATGTAATATTTATTATGCTGAGAAAGTTCGAAATTGTTGGTGATACGTACCCGATGGTAGTCTTTGATGTGAGCAGTTTCAGGACTAAGTAGGCAGGTCTGTGATTAAGGGCTTTCCAATCATCTCCATGACGTTCATTCCTCGAGTTTTCATAATTATGACTACCCTATCGAAGGTGACGTTCTCGTTATAAAACATAATTTGATGGATATTTGGCTATTGTTTATGGAAGGTCGGACAGCTCTATATAGACGTTCTCTTTGTCTCGTTTTACGCTTCATTTTAAACATTGGATTACAAAATTGCACCACGGCACTGTACCCAGTGCTCTCCCATTAACACTTTTAAACACTGTGTTGTCGCTGTAGATGCTAAGCCAATTCGTTATTTATTGCGACAACTAAGCAGTATCAAAGATATCTTATTTGCGCTGATATTCGATAATATGTTATTTAGCTGATGATGAAA